>NC_056581.1:11041106-11341106 GCF_018340385.1 Cyprinus carpio | reverse complement strand
AACAAAAATCTGTTCAAGTTTCCTCTAAACTTTCATGTTTCAAAACACCTATTTCAGATTACTATAGGCTCCTTGATGAATAAAGTAGGCAACAAACGAGGGAGGCCCATATTAACAGGAAAATAAACCATTCTGATCCAATGAGCAGATAGTAATGGGGAAGAAGATGTGCACTGCATGTCACTGATATACAAGAACAGGCCCTGCATCTGTTAGCTGCTCATGTTTACCACTCTAACAAGGCACAATAAGGGGGTAACATGAGCACTCTCTCTCAAGCACACACACAGACAGTCTTGGTCCAAACAGCAGCGTAGCCAAGCCGAAACATGAGAGTCCGTTTGAACAATGGTGTTATTCTGAGTGGAGCATATGAGATGGCAGACGGATGAAGGACATAGTCAGAGATCCTGATTGGAGCTGATCAACAAAGACCATGTGAGCACAAACTGGGAACATGTTCAACTCACATAATCACCATTCATTCTACATTTCTTTCTGCACTTTATCTTTCTTTTTGTCTTGTTTTTTTATAATCTCACTCTGTCCCAGCAAAAACATGTGGGATGTCTGGCTAAGTAATGGTGTACCTCAGGGCTCAGTACTAAGCCCCTTCTTTTAATCTATGTACTGAACATTAAAAATATTTGTGTGTGCTTAGAGCACCCTTGAGTGGAAGTGTCATCACCACCAGCCAAAGCAAACACGAAAAAAAGCATCATAGACCAGGTGATCAGATGTGACCACAGACGCCCGCCTTAACACATCAACTTCAAACACACACACACACACACACACACACACACACACACACACACACACACACACACATACACAGACAGGCTCAGAATACAGCCACATGCTTGCTGGTATGTTTGCTTATACAGTAGTGAAATGAAGCACATAAGTGCGCACACATACTGTACGTCAAGCAGAGCGCTAAGAGTACCACATGTGTAGCATAACTAATCCTAAAGTCACCATGATCATTAAAACAAAGCAAAAATTATGATAGACAGGAAGAGAAATCGGGATGATATCAAGTGCTTATTAGTCCGCTCTCTAGTATACTTGATTCTAAAAGAAACACAGAAGGAAAAGGAAGAGGAAAGAGACAAAGTGAAATAGAAAGAGTGACAGAGAGAAATGAAACAATAAAATGACACCAAAAGGTACTACTGTAGAAAGAGAGAGGCAGTCTTTTGGGGTGAGTCACTTTGCTGCAGAGTTTCTTACGACACACTGAAAAACATGCTCTCAACAACAGTTTGCAATGCCAACTTTCAATGTTTACAATATTGACAACTACAGCATCGAAACAGCACTTAATCACTTCAGTTTATGGTCCACCTCCTTTCCACATTTGACATGACGTACAGTATAAACTCTTTATTGCTTACCTCTGGGCTCCTCACTTTCTGTTCCTGCATGCTTCTCTAAAAGTGGGTTTGTATGTATGTGTGAGCGTGTTTCAGTGAGTTTTAAATCGGAAAGTAGAGAGGTGTTCATGCTCTGTGGAGTGGCTTCCTTTTCTCTAGGCAGACTCAGAGACTGTGTTCATCGTGTTTGTTTGTGTGTGTGTGTGTGTGTGTGTGTGTGTGTGAGAGAGAGAGAGAGAGAGGGAGAGAGGGAGAGAGGGAGAGAGGGAGAGAGAGAACGTGCCAGAGATGTGGGGAGGCCCTGAATCACTTCCCCACCACTGCATCCAGCACTCTGCAGCACTCAGCAAGTCTACCGCAGGGAGCACAGCCAAGCAGGAACCAAGAAAGGAAGGTCCACTGAGCCCACACAGAAAAGTTGCATTGCAACACAGTTCCCTCTCAGGAAGTCCACAGTTGACAGGTACAACAAGAGCTTTTGTAGCTTATATGACTCGTAAAATCAAGAATCAAAGCCCACATTAGTATGGTTCAGTAGTTACACAGTTAATGTTAATCATTACTATTACTGCTGCAGTATTATAATAAACTCCTAACCCTAAATATTAGACTCTGGTGAAAACGTCATTCTGCATCCTTTGTGCTATGAACATGAATGATGCTTAAAATAATGCAATTTGTTGAGGAGAATTATATTACTTTTCTAAGTGGTTAAAATGAGTTATTGCTTGGCAGATGAAAAACGTGCATTGAAAATTCTGTAATACTTTGTAATAAGATTCCATTTGTTAACATCAGTTAACTGCAATAGCTAACAAGAACTAACAATGAAATTTCTAAAGCATTTATTAATCTTAGTAAATGTTAGGGCTGGGTAAAAAAAAATATATTGATTTCTCGATTTTAATCAAATGTCATTTTTATGAAACAATATCGATTCATAAATTCCAATAATCGATTAGTCTAGCCTGTCAGATAATGAACGGAACATTGTAGCGCACCTCCCATCCAATACATTTCAATAAGCTTTGTGATTTATTACTTTTGATATGAAACAAAGTCTCACTTTTCAAATTCTGTCCATTTTATTATGATATTCAAATATTAAATGCCGTTTTGTAACTTTTTAATGTAGAGTGACTGATCGCTGCAGCGCCTCAGTCAGAAGCAGCAGGGCAAACTGATCATCTCCTCTGCTTTAATAGCAATTACAGCATGAAATAAACATGAATATTAGATTAGATTCAACTTTTTTGTCATTGCACATGTAAGGTACAAGGCAACGAAATGCAGTTAGCATATCCGAAGGCATGTTAAAAGAAGGAGTACAACTCACCGAAATCTGTTTACTGGCTCAATCAGTGTTTCAAATACAGAAAGACGACAATAGCTTGTAAATAATGTGTCACGTAATGTCACATTTACCACAGAAGAACATATTCGGTGACCGTACACCTATTATGAACTCTAGAGAGGAGCATTTTGCTAAATATGCACCATATAAAATATTCATTATATATATACAGGGTTCCCACACCTTGGTTAACTTTAAATTCAAGGACCTTTCAAGGACTTTCCAGGTCCAATACCCTCAAATTCAAGGACTTAATGTGAAACATTTCAAGTGAGAGCAAGGTTACATCATGTTACCTTATAAGATACATTGTTACAGTTTTCATGTGTCAAACACAACTAATTTTTTTTTTTTTTGCATTTATTTTTGGCCATATGACATAATATGTCATATATTCTATTTGGTGTATTTCTGTTTTGCATAAAACTGAAGAATATTCTGTACATCCTATACTGTATTCTAAAATTATCTGATATTACCTTTTGCTTAAGGTTGTCAACTTCAGAAAATGAAAATAAGGGACAACTGTGATTCTTTATAGGAAAATAAGGGACAGAATATGGAACGCTTAAAATATTTGTTCTGTACCACGACAATGTTTTTTCCGTGTCTATAGCTAAGTATGTGTATAAAAGGTGTATAAAAGGTTCTCAGGAATAATCACATTTGTTTTGCTTAATCTATGTACAATTATTTAAAAAATAAAGTTTAATGTCATACAAAAAATGTCACGCATGTTATACACAAAGCATCAGCCTGAGTAAATTTTACCACTATAGAATTGTGACTGCACAAGTGTAGTAATTTAGGAGGTGAATATACTGTGAAATTACTTACAATATATGGCATAAAAGGAGTGTAAAGTATAACAACTGAATGTCTATGAAACTTCAATCAATAAAGCAATAAAGCAATGACATTTAAAATGTTGAACTAAAATGTTATTGCAACCATGTTGCCTATGAATTCATGAAAATTAATGTTTTTCAATTAAAGAGAACTTGGAGTGTGTAGGCTGCTTTTGGTGCTTGAATTTGTTCTTCAATATTAATGAGTTCCAGGTTTGAGAATATGCTAGAAGTTACTATTTTAAAAGTGTTAATGCGAGCCCCGCTCGCTGAAGTGGGAGCGATCAGGCGGCAGAGGATTCTGCAAGGTCTTAAAGCCTTCCTGGAGTGGCTACTGGGTACATTCACAATTCAAACAATGATTTGTGCAAAAAGAATGATTAATTTGTTTTTTGTATGGTCTAGATCAGCCCTTCTCAAAGCCCGGACTCCAGTCCGGATCCAGACCGGGAGGGAATTCGATCCGGACACACCTCCACTTTGTATTTCAAGTGCACTACTCATATCAGTCAGACCTCCATGGCACACACACTCACAGGGGCACACAAACCAGTGTTGCAGTTTTTACAGACTTTATTGTAAGACAAAGTGCATAGCAACTAGTGACATTTTGGATGAACCTTTTATCTTTTATTCAATAAAATAATGTCACCGGTTTCGGCCCGCGAGAGCGAAGTTTGAACTGATGGAGCCCCAACAGACTAGTGAATGAATGAGTACAAAACAGCGTTTCCAAAAACCTATCACTGTTGACTATCTGGGCATAAGAACATGAATGTAGTTTGTCTGTAACTGTTAGGCCTAAATATGCACATATTTTGTTACACAGACGGACGTTTGTGCTGCATGATATAAATAAAGTAATATAATTTACTGCTGTAACAGTGTATTGCAGTTATAATTCAAGATGTTTGCAATTCAGTTGAAGTGACTTTAGGTTACATTTATGTACTATTTCAGAAACAGAAAATGTGAACTAAAACTGTGTCTCAAGACCTTGTGTTTTTTTGTTTGTTTGTTTTGTTTTGGGCTTTTTTTATTCCAAAGACCACGTCTCACTTTTTTAAATATACAATTGTATTTTGTGTTAATCAGACCTTACACTGAGGGAAGAATCCAAGTAATTTTTAATGACTAAAATGCAAAAAAGACTTGCTGATGGGTTTTTCTGACTGAAGACATTAAGAAACCTACTGAAAACTACCCAGGACAGCACTAACAACCGCAAAGCAATGACCTCGCAACAACCCTGACATAATGGTGGCCTCTTTTGGCACGGGTGAACAACACTTTTACTTCAGAATATTTAAAAAAGTATACTACACTGGTTAACTATAATGGGCTCTTTTTGTGTGTGTTTGCTAGCAAAGAATGACAGAAACAAGCTGTGCCCATATGATTAATATGTGTATGTGATACAGTGACAGACAGCCGTGAGTGTGTGTGTGTGTGTGTGTGTGTGTGGTGTGTGTGTGTGTGTGTGTGTGTGTGTGTGTGTGTGTGTGTGTGTGTGAGAGAGAGAGAGAGAGAGAGAGAGAGAGAGAGAGAAATGCAGCAGGTATAATATAGCTGTAGTGGGCGGTGGTGACTCTGCCTGCCCTAATGAGAACACACGGAAACCACACACATAAGCCATGAACAAACATAAGCACAAGGAAGCACATGCTTGTCTGCTTCTAAGAAAGCTCCAGGGGAACCAACAAAAATTTCACATTGCACAACAAAGACATCAAACATCAATACCACTGTCTGGCTGCTTGTTAAACACAGAGTAAAGCTACCATGACCAAAACCCACAACACTGAATCCAGCCAAATATAAAGCCATGCAAAGTTATCAGCCACTTACTATAAAAATAAAAAAAATAAAAATCTCACTGAAATTCTTATCAGTAAATGGACATAATCATCTTCAGAAAAGAAAAAAAAAAGAAGGAAAAAAAGAATTCAAAAATTTGTTCTAACACATAACGCAGGTCCAGGTTAGAGAATGTATGTCTTCTGTATTCATCATCGTAACTGAATGAGATTTCCTTGTGAAATATTCATGACTGCATAACTCATAGCTTGCTCAACATTTTTAGCAGATGGGTCAGTACGGTCTGGGTACCTCTCTCTCCCAGTCTGAATTCACATGACAGAAAGCCCTATGGTCCCCAGCTGCACACACATTGGCTGGAAAAGCTGCAGTGTTAAGTATTAGTGTGCACAGTGTGTTCAGACAGAGTGTTTCCTTTAAGTAAGAGGTTAAAAAAACGAAATCCAATTCTATTCCTGGCTCACATTATCATTATCTTGAAAGAGAGGATATGCAACATGTTAATTGCCATCAGCTGGCTCTTCAAGCCAAATATAAATTCTAAAACTGTGAATAATAGGGGTCAAATCCTTTGCTCATCTTTCTAGCTAATGCCAATAAACTGATTTTACTGTCACTATTGATCAAGTGATCAATTTAATGCATTCTTGCTAAAATTGCTAAAGTAATACCAACTTTCAAGAAATAAATAAAATAAATAATAATAATAAATAAAACATATATAATAAAAAAGATTATATATATATATGTTAGGTACGTATATATAGATACCTAACATATATATAATCTTTTTTATTATATATGTTTTATTTAATATTTATTTATTTTATTTATGTATTGAAAGTTGGTATTACTTCATCAGATACCTATATATATATATATATATATATATATATATATATATATATATATATATTTTTTTTTTTTTATATATTTATATATATATAATATATGTTATTTGTACTTTTTTTTATTTTAATATACTATTTTGCCCACGCATAAATTAAATAGCCAAAATGTGCTTTTTTACTGTTTTGTCCTGCTTTTCAAATAAAAAATAAATTACAAAACAACAACTTAAAAATATTTACTTTTTTTTTACATTCTAGCAGACATTATACCAACAAACCACTATTTAACTTAAAATTAATAAGTTAGTAAAATAATATTTTTTGCCCATTTTTGAGACTTGAATCAGGCATTTTTTTACTGTACAAATAAAGGCAGCCTTGCTGAGCAGAAGAGAATTCTTTTAAAACATTACAATATATTACAGATCCCAATTTGAACACTATGTGTGAATGTTATAATAAATGTATTAATAGAGCTGTTGTAGGGTAATTATTATTATCATTATTATTGTCTTTTTAATATTATTTTTTATTTTATAGGTAAAATTTAAATTTTAAATTTTATGATTTTTGATTGTTTTTTTGGTTTTTTCTTTTTTTTTGTTTTTGTTTAGACCCACAGGAAGATCTCAGTGCTTCTTTTGTTGACAACTGCTAGCAGATTTATGAATGAATTTGGGAAGATGTTTGTCGCACGTATCACATTGTCACATGCCTTTAAAAAAATTCACAAAAATGTTACTGAGCAACAGACGAGTAACACAGTTTCAGCACAGATTTTCCTCGCGCTTTGGACTTGGAAACCTGGTGCCACGAGCTCGTGCAGCGCTGTCAGAATACATGCAATTTGTGCGTGCATTAGAAATCCTAACATACTGCAGTTTATTTACTAATCGTTTGAGGCCATTTTCAGCGCTGTCAGAATACATGCAAGCAGTCTTTCTCTATCGGAGATGATGCAGCACTAAACAGTCTCTCGCTGTTGGTGTTTCGTGCTTGTAGATTTTTGCGTCTTTCTCTGAAAGTTGTAGAAAATACTTTCACATTGCCGACATGTTTGCTGCATTAGTGCGTGCCTCTATTTGATCGCGTTAGTCATTGTTCGGTACTTATTATTCGGCCTTTTCGCTTATTCGGCCAAACACCGAAAGAGTTTTTTTGCCATTTTCGGCCCAATAACTTCGGTTGCCAAACATCCGGTGCATCCTTATTACACTCCTCTATACACATCCACCCCCATACATACTCTCACATGTAAGCTTCTACACACACTGACATTAATCTCTTCTTACACATTCACAACCCCTCACACTCCCACACACACACAATCCTACACTTGCATTCCTACACAATCAAGTATTACACACATTGCAAATGTATTACTATAATCACTCAGGAACCAAATCATCCACACAGTTTTGGCTCCCCATGCTCATTTCCTCTCCTCCCATTGCCAACATGTCCACCCCTGCATCCACAGCATCATGTTTACTGCCAGCTTGATGCATGAGACAACAGCTTCTCTTAGATAAATCCATTACAAGCTGCAGAGGAAAGCAGAATGCCACCTACTCCAGACAAGCAACAATTTACCAACATAAGAAAACCCGGACGAGCCCCCAACAAAATCTTCTCCATATGCATGTCTGCAGAGAATAGAAAAAAGCCATGGTATATCTGAATAGTTCAATACACACCAGTGTTTCAGAGCTTTTTTTCTGTATTCTTCAATAAAGTTTATGTATAAAGCAGAGCCGACTGTCACAGGCAGCACTGCCCCACCTTGCATTATCAGGGCACTTCCTGCTCAGTCAGCAGAGGGAGGTGGGGGAAGTGAGGCAGACAGGTGCAGTAACACTTGCTTGCATATTAAAGACCTCTCACTCTTTAGCAGACAAACTCGAGATAGGAAACTGCGGCAAAAAGGAGTGGGACAGACAGGTATAATTATGGCAATATTAACAATACTAAACAAAACAATAAATATAGAGAAAATATACAATACAGACATAAGAAGCTGCTTAAGAAGCTGCTCACAGTGTTTACCGAAAATAGTCATTTTTGATATATATATATATATATATATATATATATATATATATATATATATATATATCTATATATATATATATATATATATATATATATATATGCATATATGTATGTATATATATATATATATATATATATATATATATATATACATACATGTATAAACATATATATATATAACATTTAGATATTTTAAAACAGAAAATATTTTTAATTTATTTCTGTGATGGCAAAGCTGAATTTTTATCAGTCATTCCTCCAGAGTTCAATTTCAAACGATCTTTCACAAATCATTCTAATATGCTGATTTGGTGCTTAAGAAACATTTCTTATTATTATTGATTTTAATAGTTATGACAACGTGAGGCTGCAATGCTACATTTGCAAGTTTGTACAAGACAGAACTTGGATAAAAAGTAACACTGAGAAAGACTACATTGTTTTTGAATCAGCAGTACTCAGATAAACTACACTAATCTACACTTTAATCTCTTTAGAGATAAAAAAAAAAAAATCTTTTTTTAAAATGTCATAATTTTAAGCATTTTCACAGTGGTTACAATGACTTGTACAAGACTGTTCCAAGACCTCCAGTGCTTCTGGATAAACCTCATCCAGAAAATCACAGACATGAACCAATTCATGTAAAAATCAGCCAACTCTGCCATGACTGACAGAAAAATATCCTGGTGTGGCAATTCACAGATTCACCAGTGCGGCCACATGGCATAATCGTACAGCCCAATGTGACACTCACACATGTACAGTACACACAAAGTTCGCACTCACAGCATGGTCTTACCTTCACATTGGACCTCAGTGCACAATAACATGCAAAAAACATTGCAGGTATTGTGTGGCATAAGGACTGGTGTAGCAGCAAAGCTTCGGACGGGATGGAATTCAAGAAGAGGAAGAAAAGAGTCAGAGACGGATCACATCCCTCGGTGTACGCTCCCAGCAGAGCATTGCGGTGGGTTGCCGTATCCGTCTCTCTGGGCTCGAGACTCGTACTCACACATGGGCTTCAGGCATGCAGGGAGAACTATGCTATTTGTTGCTGGATGAGGCATTTCAGCTGACAGCAGTAGGAAAAGCACACCGCCGCACAGGGGATTCTCTCTTTCTGTCTTTTCTCTCTCCCTTTCACTCTCTCTCTTTAATACAGCACAAAGAAGAGACAGGAATTGAGTGAGGGTGAAGATTTTGGAGGTTGCTTGATGCTATAACTGCACTAGATTAGATAGACACATACTATAAAACAGCAGCAGGTAAAAAGTATAAGGAATGGCGGTATTTATTTGAATAAATTCCACTTGTGCACACACACCCTGTGCTGTTATATAACACCCCTCAAGACTCTCTCTCTACAGTGGAACGCTGCTAAAAAAAAAAAAAGCTGCATTCATTAGGCTAGAAAGCAACAGAGCTGTAAGTAGCAGGTCTGTCATTTAAACCACAATCTAGAATACAGTATGGTTTGGGTGAATATTTGTGGGAGGGTTTGATCCACATTTGAATATTTTCAAAACACAACGCACCCAATAAGATTACTCACTGGGTACTGAAACATGAATTATTCATGTAGGGCATTAGAATGCAAATGAGAAATTAACTCTAACAGTGGGTTATTAGAATGCAAATGAGAAATTAACTATTAGATTTGATATGTGATTTTAAATGTTTAAGGATGAATTTCTTGACATTTGCTTGCAATCCTGTACTGGACATCAATTCCTCTGCTTTGAATTATAAAACTCCAGACTGCACCAGCATATAACAAACACAAGGGGGCAGGAGTCTAACTCAATATGTTCAATTTGGCTCTCCAGCTGTCTGCAGTGGTGGACACAAGTTAAAGAATATATAGATTATGTGACCAATTTGCTACATTATTACTTACTATCCCTGTCTGAGAAAACAAAGTGCACACAGCAGAAATTTAATTTCTTGTCAACCATGTATGTGCTTTAATCATTGTGCTGTGAATGTGTTAATTCAGCTCAGCACAGAAGAGTTCAACTAAGGTAAAATGAAATTAGAGAAGAGATGCAGGCTAATGACTTAAGAGTATTTGAGAAGAAGAAGTGTACTCAAACTAAATCACACCTCTTGGGAAAAAACAAACAAACAAACAATAACAAAAAGTTACACTTAACTAGCTCTTCTCTTAACAAATGCAAAAATTATCATCTCTGAAAATATCTTGGCAAAATTTACTTGTTTAGTCCAGAAAAATAGTGATTTATTGCAGCAAGCAGAAAAGACTGTGTCTTTCTCTCATGTTAAGAACACGCTGCCAAGGTGCTTTCTCTTAACACCACAGAAACAGTTAACCAATCAAAATAAACCACGTAACATATATAATAAAGGTGTATTAATGCAAATTTCCCTCCAGTCCTGTGTAAACTATGGAACACAAAGTTTTTTTAATTTATTTTGTTTTTTATATCTTGATATGGCGGAGCACAAGAAAACAACGCAGTCTGAAGCTGCTCACTTAGATGATCTTGCTCGTCTCAGTCTGCTCAATCTTGGTGATGTCAGTGCCCTAAAAGATGTTATAATGGACTATTTCACATCCAGAGATGAATGATCAGATATTGAAGTTACTAAAGAGGAGGAGTCCGATGACAGTTTGTTATATGCACAGGAGCGCTGCGCTCGCTTTTCTAAATGTAAACTACAAGGTACAATATTCGTGCTATCTAAACATACAAGGGGTGATCAAAAGACTATGCCCATCATGATAAACAACGGAAAACTGTCCTCTTCAGGGTAACATTAGTCTGTTTTTGTAATGATGCAGTATAGAGCTCCTGACAGACAGCGATTGAATTAACTGAAAGTGAAACCCACCTCACTTAAAACCCATTTTTCCCAAATTCATTCTCAAAAAGGGCTTGAACCCAGCTTTGGTATCATAATAAAGGTAAAATTTCACCATGTGTTGGGTTTTCCAAGATTGCATCATATATATATATATATATATATATATATATATATATATATATATATGATTATATAATATATATAAAATGTGATCTTGGAAAACCCAACACATGGTGAAATTTTACCTTTATTATATATATATATAATAAATGTATGTCTATATATCGGAACGCTGTGATTAACTGCTGACTCATGCCTACGGCGAATCGCAGCTGTGCATATATAAAGCCATATCTCATGTCTACTCATGTGATATTGCTCATATATATTAGTTGTGTAATGGTACACAAACATGATGGTTCGGTATATACCTCGGTTTTGACTTCATGGTTCGGTATGGTTTTGGTACAGTAGGGGGAAAAAACTAAAAATAAAAAATTTTATTTTATTAATCAAACAGTGGTTTACTGAACAGAAAGTCTCTCATTTAAGTAAAATCTCTAGACTTCATTTCCCTAGTGAACTAATGTGCTGTGGACACTGATCACTTAAATGAGGTAAATGAAATGCTATGTGACATTTTGTTTACAAGCTGTTTTATTGATGTTTTTCCACATTTGAAACACAGATTGAGCGATTACATGAGATGTTCATTCATGTTTATTTTGTGTAAAAACTAGTAGTAACGAGAAAGGGATGATCAAACTCACTTGCGCTCGGCGCTGCCATTTGAACTGAGGCGTTTATACAGCGATCTGTCACACCATATCATAGAGTGTCAAAACTGCATTTATTGTTTGAATTTCCTAAAAAAAGGACATAATTTGAAAGATGAGACCTTGTTTCATATCAAAAGTAACAGTATATAAAACTGGAGGTTTCCAGTGAAGTTCCATTCATGCAGTGGTTAAAACAATGCTGTATTTGTTCGGTACACATGCCTACCAAAACTGAAAGACTTGCAATAAACAGAATGCTATTGTTCATTGATGTGGGCGCTAATATAGTTATTTTTATAGTTATCATTTTTGGTTTGAACTGGCCTTAAGACACTATTTTGGTAAAAAGTATGGTTACCATGGTAAAGTTTTGTAACTCTATTCATTGTACCATTCAAAATGTCCTTTTTGTACTGCCCAATGAAGATTGTTCAAATATCCAGCTGAGGAGCACAGGGGAGTGTATGTGACTATGTGAGTGTGTAAATCAGAGTGCCAGTTCAGAGCTGGGTGGTGTTGTGAAGCGTGGGCGAGAGCCAGCATGCATTGGGAGGCATCGGAGATGCTTTAGAAAATATATTTTTGGTGCCAGCCTTCCTGTTACCAGGGAAACTAGTTGTTCTGTGGTTAGCAGCTTTACAGTATAGATGAGCTCACAAGAAAACAAGGGAGAGAAGGAAAAGGAGAGGGAGAGAATGAGGGGGTGACAAGAGAGAGGGAGTGCTGAGGCAGAAGACTGAGGGGGTGGAGAAAGAGAGGAGGTGAGAGAAAGAGTGGAGGCGACTGAATTCACAAATTAGCCACTGGAAACTGCAGCTTTTGCTACCAAAATAGCTTTTATGTGAGAGTTAACACCAGATAATCTGTCCGAGGACAGTTTTAGAGAGGGTATAGAGATTTTTTTTTTTTATCAAAGCAAACTTCACTTGCTGTGACCTGAAGTTCAGCTGATGACACATTGGACAAAAAAGGATGTATAAGCTGGAACTGATGACAGGACGAGAGACGAGTATGGAAAAGCTGCACTGAAGCCAAAACACTTTAACAAGCACAAATAAATCTCCTCCCAGAGGCAGCTCCTGCTGAAGCAATGAGTCATACACTCTTGCTCATGCAGATACACACTCAATCATTCTCCTCCTTTTAATACAGATACATGTTTAAAAGCCTAAGGTCACATCAAAGGTGAAGTGTGTCATTTTTACACTGCTAGTGGCACCAAACGGAGTTGCAAAAATAATGACTCCCCCCAACTCTATACATTTTTCGATATTAAAATACTTTAGTTCATTTTTTTCCCTCATGAATGTACACACAGCACCCCATATTGACAGAAAACCACAGAATTGTTGACATTTTTGCACATTTATTAAAAAAGAAAAACTGAAATATCACATGGTCCTAAGTATTCAGACCCTTTGCTCAGTATTTAGTAGAAGCACCCTTTTGATCTAATACAGCCATAAGTCTTTTTGGGAAAGATGCAACATGTTTTTCACACCTGGATTTGGGGAACCTCTGCCATTCCTCCTTGCCAGATCCTCTCCAGTTCTGTCAGGTTGGATGGTAAACGTTGGCGGACAGCCATTTTCAGGTCTCTCCAGAGATGCTCAATTGGGTTTAAGTCAGGGCTCTGGCTGGGCCATTCAAGAACAGTCACGGAGTTGTTGTGAAGCCACTCCTTCGTTATTTTAGCTGTGTGCTTAGGGTCATTGTCTTGTTGGAAGGTGAACCTTCGGCCCAGTCTGAGTCCTGAGCATTCTGGAGAAGGTTTTCGTCCAGGATATCCCAGTACTTGGCCGCATTCATCTTTGCCTCGATTGCAACCAGTCCCTGCAGTCCTGTCCCTGCAGCTGAAAAACACCCCCACAGCATGATGCTACCACCACCATGCTTCACTGTTGGGACTGTATTGGACAGGTGATGAGCAGCGCCTGGTTTTCTCCACACATACCGCTTAGAATTGAGGCCAAAAAGTTCTATCTTGGTCTCATCAGACCAGAGAATCTTATTTCTCACCATCTTGGAGTCCTTCAGGTGTTTTTTCATGTGTCTTGCACTGAGGACAGGCTTCCGTCGGGACACTCTGCCATAAAAACCCCACTGGTGAAAGGCTGCAGTGATGGTTGACTTTCTACAACTTTCTCCCATCTCCCGACTGCATCTCTGGAGCTCAGCCACAGTGATCTTTGGGTTCTTCTTTACCTCTATCACCAAGGCTCTTCTCCCCCGATAGCTCAGTTTGGCCGGACGGCCAGCTCTAGGAAGGGTTCTGGTCGTCCCAAACGTCTTCCATTCAAGGATTATGGAGGCCACTGTGCTCTTAGGAACCTTAAGTGCAGCAGAATTTTTTTGTAACCTTGGCCAGATCTGTGCCTTGCCACAATTCTGTCTCTGAGCTCTTCAGGCAGTTCTTTTGACCTCATGATTCTCATTTGCTCTGACATGCACTGTGAGCTGTAAGGTCTTATATAGACAGGTGTGTGGCTTTCCTAATCAAGTCCAGTCAGTATAATCAAACACAGCTGGACTCAAATGAAGGTGTAGAACCATCTCAAGGATGACCAGAAGAAATGGACAGCACCTGAGATAAATATATCAGTGTCACAGCAAAGGGTCTGAATACTTAGGACCATGTGATATTTCAGTTTTTAATTTTTAATAAATCTGCAAAAATGTCAACAATTCTGTGTGTTTCTGTCAATATGGGGTGCTGTGTGTACATTAATGATGAAAAAAATGAACTTAAATGATTTCAGCAAATGGCTGCAATATAACAAAGAGTGAACAATTTAAGGGGGTCTGAATACTTTCCGTACCCACTGTATATATAGCGAGAGAGAGAGAGAGAGAGAGAGAGAGAGAGAGAGAGAGAGAGAGAGAGAGAGAGAGAGAGAGAGAGAGAGATTTCATGCTGACTTTAAGGATACTTACATATTTTTACTGGAAAATAAGACAAAAATTACATATTAAGAAAAACTTTTTGCATTCAAAGTATCCTAATGGCTAAGAACTAGCTCCAAAGCATCACATTTCTGCATTTTAAGTAACTCTATAGCTACACATATACTCAAAAACAGCCAAAATAATCTTCTCAAGGCTTTAAAACCCTACGCCTAAGGGACACAAACTCACATCAGGGCTGCCTAAAGATGCTTCAATGCATAACTCATCTTTCACCTTTTATGCTATTGACATGAATGATGCATCAAATCATACAAATTATTAAGTTACATATCCGCCTGGCAGCCAAAAATCCTCATAGACTTACACTCAATCTTTCAAGCCATATCTACAGACTAGAATATCAAAGAGACTTGGGGGTGGGATCTTTGTCAGAACACCTAAGCAACAGCATAGCAGTGCTCTGGCAACCACCCACCCCAGCACTGTGGAAAGAACCAGATTCAAGGAAATCTGTGTAGCAAATCAATTAATGCATGTGTCAGCTCACAAATCCTTTAAATATGTAGAATACAGTAGTTTTAGTATGTGCCTGGGGGGAGAGATTTTCATGAGATTCTGCTTATTTTCATAACATCACAGGATGTTTATATGAGAAATGCTAAACAGGTGTAGCGATTAGCTTGATACAAAAGGCTACAAATAACGTTTCAGCAACATTATATGACCAAACCCCTCAATAAATAGCAATCGGAAGTTATTACAAACACTCAATGGTGTTTTAAAGTTAATTTTGAGTAAAAGCATAGTATAAATCTTAAGACTTGTCAAAGCATGATGCTACAGTGAAACACAGTGGAAACGCCAGTATGGACGAGGATCGTTTATTTTAAAATGCCATTTTAAAATTAAAATGCACTGGTGTCAATGTAGCCTTACAACTATGGGGGTTTGGGCGCTTACACACTTCAGCCTCACATCTGAGTCACGTCTCTGGGCAGAACTGCTAGTGTTTTTCCTGGATGTCTCTCCAGAGCCAATCACTAGCACTTGAATTAGGCACATCAAGCATGATGCACACTTACTGGCTCACTGACACTGACCAGATTAGCCCCTTTAAGTATCGAAATTTGGTACCAAACCACAAGACATTTTTTGATACTCGATAGAATTGAGGCAATTAAGTAAGTGCCTAAAAAATATCGAGCTCGATACCCAGCACTAGTGTCTATACTGTCACACACACCCTTCTAAGTGACCCCTGGCCAACATAAGCAATTGGAATCCCCTGCACCAAGAAGAACACAGGGGACACTGAACTAACACTGCAAGGCTTAACAAACCTACATGGAGTAACATGAAGAAATCATTCTTAGCCGTGAAGAATATGCATATAGAAAAATATGCAGATTTTCTGTTCAAGAAACAATTCTTATTGTTATCAATGTTGAAATCAATTGTGCTGCTTAATATTTTTTGTTCAGGATTCTTTAACAAATAAAAAGTTCAAAAGAACAGAATTTATTTGGAAAAGGAATCTTTTATAACATAAATGTGTTTTCTGTCACTTTTGATCATTTTAATGAGTCTACATTTAATTTAAAAAAGCAAAGAAATTAAAAAATGCAAATAAGAAATATTGATCAGAAGGTAATTCCGAAATACATGCATTTATAATTTTATGCACTTAATACCATGCGTTTAATAATTTGGTAAGCAGCTTCACATCAGGGACCTGATCACCCTGCTGGGTTTATTATGCAATTATGACTGGCTGGCTTTACATTTCATAAGCATGCTGTCTGTCTAAGTCAACACAGCCACTGTGGTTAGTTGTGAGGGTGCTGATTATTCACAAGCATGTTGCATGTTAAACCCAGAATGCTTTCTTATTCCTTTTAAACAGCCTGTGAGGTGACAATATTAATCCTCAGGCTTAAGTCAAGTATGAAATACAAAGAACGTTAAAACCTTGACAGACATGCTCATCTTCAAAACGCTGACAGTGGAAAAGAAGAGAGAAGTCAAAGCTTCACTGCTCCACTCAGTCTATCTAGAATTGGGTTTATTCTGTTCTGGGTTATTCTGTTAGTCATTTTACATTGGGCTGTGAGGGGCTGAACATAGGTTAGCTGCATAATTGTACACATCAGCAAAAAATTCACATGGAGTTACTTAGATCTTATTTAATCATCATATTAATTATATTAATTATATAATTAATATATTTTTTATTTATTGATTATTTTGATGTTGATGTGGGTTTTTTGTTGTTTTTTTGTTATTGTAGTTATGGTACAGTTGGGGTACTAATGAAGAACTAATGATTGTTGATGGTTTGTTGATTATTGCTGAAATAAATAAATAAATCAGCAAGTTATATAGGTTATTATCATAAACAGCTAAACCTTTTTATGCTGTGTGATCACGAGTGCACTTCAGCTTCAAACATGCCTCAACCAATTAGAATACATAGCTGGAACCTTTTTATAACATGCAGTTCATCCATATTAATTGTTAACATATTAACAAGATGCCAATAACAACAAAATTGTAAACTAAACAATTTTTTTCTAAGGAATCTCTGGTGGCTTTAGAGAAAACAGTTGGGAGTGAATACCAAGAGATCCAATTATATCCAACCCAAGCTCAATATAAAAACACAAAACACTTTGTAGTAGCACTACGTGAAAGTTAATAGAGAATTGATTGCGCTTCTGTATTTTTATAATTATACAGTCTTGGTTTCCCTTTGTAGTGTTCCCTTCTGTTTTGAAAAAGTTCAACAGTTCTGGATAGTGGTCTTAATGAAAAGAAAATGAAATGTGGGGTAAGTTTTACAATAAATAGCAATCGGAAGTTATTACAAACACTCGATGGTGTTTTAAAGTCAATTTTGAGTAAAAGCATAGTATAAATCTTAAGACTTGTCATAGCATGATGCTACAGTGAAACACAGTGGAAACACCAGTATGGACGAGGATCATTTATTTTAAAATGCCATTTTAAAATTAAAATGCACTAGTGTCAGTGTAGCCTTACAACTATGGGGGTTTGGGCGCTTACACACTTCAGCCTCACATCTGAGTCACGTCTCTGGGCAGAACTGCTAGTGTTTTTCCTGGATGTCTCTCCAGAGCCAATCACTAGCACTTGAATTAGGCACATCAAGCATGATGCACACTTACTGGCTCACTGACACTGACACTGACCAGATTAGCCCCTTTAAGTATCGAAATTTGGTACCAAACCACAAGACATTTTTTGATACTCGATAGAATCGAGGCAATTTGGTAAGTGCCTAAAAAATATCGAGCGCGATACCCAGCCATAGTGTCTATACTGTCACACACACCCTTCTAAGTGACCCCTGGCCAACATAAGCAATTGGAATCCCCTGCACCAAGAAGAACACAGGGGACACTGAACTAACACTGCAAGGCTTAACAAACCTACATGGAGTAACATGAAGAAATCATTCTTAGCCGTGAAGAATATGCATATAGAAAAATATGCAGATTTTCTGTTCAAGAAACAATTCTTATTGTTATCAATGTTGAAATCAATTGTGCTGCTTAATATTTTTTGTGGAAAACTTTTTTCAGGATTCTTTAACAAATAAAAAGTTCAAAAGAACAGAATTTATTTGGAAAAGGAATCTTTTATAACATAAATGTGTTTTCTGTCACTTTTGATCATTTAATGAGTCTACATTTAATTTAAAAAAGCAAAGAAATTAAAAAATGCAAATAAGAAATATTGATCAGAAGGTCATTCCGAAATACATGCATTTTATTTTTATGCACTGTAATACCATGCGGTTAATAATTTGGTAAGCAGCTTCACCTCAGGGACCCTGATCACCCTGCTGGGTTTATTATGCAATAATGACTGGCTGCCTTTACATTTCATAAGCATGCTGTCTGTCTAAGTCAACACAGCCACTGTGGTTAGTTGTGAGGGTGCTGATTATTCACAAGCATGTTACATGTTAAACCCAGAATGCTTTCCTCTTCCTCTTAAACAGCCTGTGAGGTGACAATATTAATCCTCAGGCTTAAGTCAAGTATGAAATACAAAGAACGTTAAAACCTAGACAGACACGCTCATCTTCAAAACGCTGACAGTGGAAAAGAAGAGAGAAGTCAAAGCTTCACTCTATCTAGAATTAGGTTTATTCTGTTCTGGGTTATTCTGTTAGTCATTTTACATTGGGATGTGAGGGGCTGAACATAGGTTAGCTGCATAATTGTACACATCAGCAAAAATTTCACATGGAGTTACGTAGATCTTATTTAATCATCATATTAATTATATTAAGCATTATTTAATGATACTGTGTGGTAGATACAGCTTTTTTGTTCTTGTAAAGCTACTACAGTTAGGGTCCAAAAGCAGCACTCATCAAGTACCAAAGCTTGTTGATGATTGCTGAACTAAAACCACCAAAAATAAATAAATCAGCAAGTTATATAGGTTATTATCATAAACAGCTAAACCTTTTTATGCTGTGTGATCACGAGTGCACTTCAGCTTCAAACATGCCTCAACCAATTAGATACATAGCCTGGAACCTTTTTTTATAACATGCAGTTCATCCATATTAATTGTTAACATATTAACAAGATGATCCAATAACAACACAAAATTGTAAACTAAACATTTTTTCTAAGAATCGTCTGGTGGCTTTAGAAAAACAGTTGGGAGTGAATACCAAGAGCAGGGGCCGGCGCTCCGCACACAGCACATCACGCACTGCGCGTCAGGGCACCAAGTGCTTTGGGGGGGGCACCAAAAAATCTGGGTCGTGAAAAAAATCATCACAATAGGGCTACTAGTATCCAACAAATAAAATATTTCTAAAAGCATGTTAATATACAAAAGCAATACAAAAGTAATATAGGCCTAGACCAAATTAGTCGAGAAAAAGGTGAATCTCTGTGCAGTCATCTCCTCTGGTGCCCCCCCTTCCCCACCTCCCAGTGGTCTGTTCGATTATGCCTCAATCAATGTCCCCAAATTTGGCAGACACCGACCTCAGACATGGCCTCGAAAAGGCACCAAGAGTCGGGGGGGAAAAAGAAAAAGAAAAAAAAAGAAGAGACAGCGGGATGATGCTCGCGCTGCGCGCTTGCAGGTAAGACAATGGTTTAAATAAAAATGTTAGTTTTGTGTAGCCCTTGCGTGTAGTATGCATGTCCAGGGGCGTCGGCGCGTCCGCGTTCGCTAGTAGTGCAAAAGATCCGGGGCTTTTAGCCCTGCATGTTGATTCTTTTATTTTAAACGGGTCCGGGGAAATTGTGAAACTTGGGCTGGTTAAAGATGTTGTTTGTTTGAGAAGGAAAGGAAGGCCAATCGGTGGGGTCCTCATCGTCATATTTGAATGACAAATAAAGCTAATTTTCCCCGTACGTTACAGATGTGTCACTGTGTGCATATACTGTAGCTATTAGTGCAGAACGTTCCCTATTGTACGTCTTTTTCTTCGCTTCAATACAATGTCTATCTGCCTCAGTCTGAACTTTAGAAAAACCCTGCAACTGAACGTGATGTGATTTTTGCCAAATTAGACCGCTTAGATAAAGATTTTTCGTTGTTGTACTATGGCATGCGGTCATTTTCAAGAGGTTCGGCCAAGGGCGACATCTGTTGGTGGAAACTGCAATAAGAAAAAAAAAAAAAACACAATCTCAGTGTTTGTATATTTTCATATTCACAGAGTTGTCAAATTATTAGGGCTGGGAAAAGATTAATCTCGTTAAATCGCATCCAAAATAAAAGTTTGTGTCTACATAAAATATATGTGGTGTGTACTGTGTATAATTGCATGGTTATTTGCAGTTTAAATGTGCACTTTAAAATTCATACTTCATAAAATTCAAGACACTTATACTGTTAATTGCACTAAACTTTTTTTTGCACTTTTAACTTTCTGTGTTTACATTGTTCAGTTCCAATTATTCCATTTGCAGCAGTTATTTTGGAAGTAAAGAGAACCTAACTAAGAAATTCTGAATGGTAGTTATTTCTTTGGTGGGTGGGTGGGTGTTTGGTTGGGGAGGGGAGGGGAGGGGAGGGGAGGGGGAGGGGAGTGGGGGGCACCGCCAAGCATTTGTGCTTAGGGCACCCAAATGGCTAGCGCCGGCCCTGACACCGAGATCCAATTATATCCAACCCAAGCTCAATATAAAAACACAAAACACTTTGTAGTAGCACTACGTGAAAGTTAATAGAGAATTGATTGCGCTTCTTTATTTTTATAATTATACAGCCTTGGTTTCCCTTTGTAGTGTTCCCTTCTGTTTTGAAAAAGTTCAACAGTTCTGGATAGTGGTTTTAATGAAAAGAAAATGAAATGTGGGGAAAGTTTTAGTCAGACCTGATCAAAATAAATGATATCAAGTAAAAATTAATGTTACAACACCCTGTCAATTCGAGAGATGTGAAAAGGTTCTAGTTACCTATTATTAAGGTCACGGGGCACCAAAAGATCCCATTCAAGTATGAGTGGCTGCAGTGGCAGGTAAAATTATTGCTGTAAAATGCTATTTCATGCGTCACATGCATTTGTGCAGTACATTAGGAGTCTTTCTTGTCTTTTTAAGGACAAATGTCTGACCCCTGTGTAGCTGTAAGCAGGTAGTCAGCTTCCTAAGAGGCATTTGCAAATTACTGCGCTAAATGTTTCTATTCACAGTCTGTCAAAACTGATCCCTCTGACATACTACAGCATGTCAGAGCATCTTATTCTCTGTCACCACATACCTTAGAGCCGCTTCCCCCTTCTTTATAGAATTTTTTTGTTTTGTTTTCTTTTGTAATCAATAGTTATTATTTTTAATTTGTTTAGCTTGGTTGGATGTGGTGTGTCCCTGAACTTAAAAACCTCAATTGTTCAAATGGAAAGCTTGACTTGAATGATAAACAAACAAATAAAAACAATTCTTAACACTGAACTAAATATTAGATACAACAGCAAAGACGTATATGATATATGTTTATGTTTTTGCATAAGGAGAGGTTAAACTGGGAAAGAACAAAGTAAATAAATAAATTAAATTAAAATAACGTCTCTTCCTCTGACAGTGACACATTAGATTATATTAGACTGACTCATGCAAGTATGTGTTCTGACTGGTACAATCAGAAAACACCTATCAAGCATCTCACCTAATACAGCTGCACTGAACACCTTTAACTGTACATGGAACAAATCTTTTCTATCTTAGTCTCTTTCCCTTTTATTCTTTTTTTGGTAGGACAAAGTCATGTTTGGGTACATTATGCATAATTTACTTTGTTGTATGTGTGTGTGTGTGTGTGTGTGTGTGTGTGTGTGTGTGTGTGTGTGTGTGTGTGTATGTGTGTGTTTTCAGTATTCTGACTGACTCACACATACACAACATCAAATATTACAACCATAACTCTATGCTTGTTGAGCTACTTGGCTCCCTTTAAAGGATTGTTCCAGACAGTCAGGATTCTGGCAGTGTTTATCCTAATCCTGACGGACATGTACCAGATTGGACATGCAGCCACAGTGACAGTTAACTGTATGTACTTATAGTTTGAGGACCAACTTGTCCTCAAAAGTGTACTAAATCTTAGAAAACCTTCCTTTTGGAGACATTCGGGAATGTCCTCACTTGGAAAAACGATTAAAAAATAAATGAAAAAAAAAGGATTTTAAAATAAACAGCTGCTAACACTTGACAATAAATATTTAATTTGTTCACATGATTTAACGCATTAAGTATTAAAAATAAACAAAGAATTTTGAGCGTTAGGTACTATGAACTAACAATGAGTTATTATTGTTATTATGAGCTAACAACGAACACCTTGTTTAATGCATTATGTATTATGAACTACCAATAAGCAGAAATTTTTACAGAATTTATTAATCTAAGTTACTGTATAAATATAGTATTGTTAATTATTATTTCATGTTTGTTCGTAATACATTAATATTAATTTATACAACTTGAAAGGTTGACGATATATTAAAAACTGCATATATAGAACCTAGAAATTTACATGATCATGATTATGTAATCATAGTGCAAGATTAACATTGTTAGCAATATTATAAGTTTGTTATAAGCAACAACCAATGTCGATTCATTTAATTTTATTGCAAAGTGTTTCCATATTTTACATAATAATAATCTTTTGTCAGGCAGTACTCCATTTCATTGTCCCCAATGGACTCATAATAAAGTAAACACACTGGGAGATATCTATGATGATCCTTCCAGAATCTTAAAACTCAATATAATCTGCCAGGCACCTCCTTTTTATGTATTTGCTCATTAGATCAGCCCTATGGGCATATGGGGTGCCTTGGAACTCTCAACTGCCTATTCACCCTTTGACCAAACTGATCCTTCGCTTTCAGGAATCTCCCTCCTCTGTTTCAGTTATCTATCTCTTTCTTCTTGAGCATTCATACAAACCTTTATCTATTATAACCGTTTGGGCTAAGGATCTTAATGAGGATGTGCATGTTTTATTTTTGGATCAGATATGGGCTATGTTTAAACTGTCTTCTAAAAACCCTAATCACCGAATGATTCATTGGAAATTGCTGCATAGGGTTTACTTGACTCCAATGAAACGTTTTTATATGAATCTGTTGTCTCCTTATAAGTGTAATCTTTGTTCGCAAGGATCGTTAGCCAAGGTTTTTTTTTGGGAGTGCCCCTCTTTCTTACCTTTTTGGACTCAGCTCTCACAGGACTTGTCATATTTGTTGGGTTCTGAGATATGTTTGACTCCGCGCCATTTTTTCATGAATGACTTTTGGGACCTCACCTTGTCCGTCCAACAAAGATGTTTACTGTTAGCTGCTCTCACGACAGCAAAATGTATTTGTTGGACATTATCTTGATGGAACTCTCAGCTTCTTGTATACATGGATCTAATGTGAAAACTGTAAATTTATGGCATTCAGCTTTTAATGTTGTCAGCTTTTCTAAAATCTTTGTAAAAAATAATTTTATTGTTATTATAATTATAATTATTATTATTATTATTATTAAGTCTACCAGGGTTGGGGTGGGTTCTAAATTTGCACAGTTGTAATTTTTTTATATTCCTATTACCAGAAGAAAATTCAATAAACAGTTGTTAACAAAAAAAAAAAAAAAAAAAAAAAGTTTCCATATTAATCAACAAAAGTCAATGATATTTTCACATATAGGTAAGGAAAGCAGTTAAGGAAAAGAATGTAAGATCTAGGTCACATTGTGGGACTAATTTTTTTTTTCACAAGTATAAGAAAAATATTATATATTAAAACAAAATATAAAACAAATTTTATTAAATAGAATATAAATTGTTTTATAATTTTAATGTTTTTTTTATTTATATAAATTGTGGTGATCAATGAACAGTCACTGTGAATAAAATAACTTACTAAACATACTAATGTCTTTGTGAAAACGTAAAAATGAAAATGCAGAAAGGTCTGAAAAAAAAAGAACAGAAGTTAAATGTGAAGTCCATGATAACACAGTAACATAACATGATGATAATAAACAAGTTTTTCCCCCTCAATACCTAGTCCATGCAAATCCCCATCTCTGATCCAAGGATACTCTAAAGCGCCAGGAGGCTGTGGCACAGACACATTCATTAACATACATCACATACTTCAGAGCACAAATCTGAGTGCTCAGAGTCTCCTATCACTGGATACACAGCAGACCTACATCAGAGCAGCCCTACACTCCTCTGTACATTCAGTAGATCACAGTTATTACTTCATTAAGCTCCTTACAAACAGCCCTCTTCAAAACTCCTCAGGGTTGGGTAATCATACCACATTATTTGAGGTGTCAGTGGGAGAACTGGGGCAATCCTGCACAATGGTGTAACAATACAACCATTTCACTACACTGCTGTCACACTGCAGGAGTTATTTCCCATAAAACTACAGGGAACCACATTTTTAGCATATCCTGCTATAGAATGGATTTTGTACCCAGCCGGGTTGCCGTGAACGCATAAGCGAGCATGTTAAAGCTCCCTGCATCCACTAGTGGAAATTCCAGCACAAGAGTGAATTTCCCTTTGGGAGGGGGGGGGGGGGTTGATATTGGTTTGAACAGGTTTTCTAAGCATTTCTCCTATAACATTCAGACAAACAAGTAGGCAGTTTCAAAGTGTTTGAGAGGGTTTTAGTGTGTAAACTGTCTCAAAGAACTTCATTCATCTCATTTCAAGCACCACTGCTACAGCCATAAAGACACAAAAAACCAGAGCCTTCAACAACAAATTTCAAACAGCCTGCTGTGAGCAATCTTCCTGTTATGCACAGTCTGAAGGTCCCTGTTTTGTGTGATGACTATGATAGTTTTGTGCAATAAAGGTAATAGCTATTTAGACTATTTATTTGATGAATATCAGTCAGTTAGACTAATGAAGGTTGAGTGTTGGAAAGCACTGTGAAAACAGACACTGACAACATCTAAAATGTGAATCCTTTTAAACAACTTTCCAGGTTTACAAATATAAATCAGTCCATACAACAAGCAATGAGATCAACACACAATTTGATTACTTTTTAAAGATTTATAAAGATACGTTTGGTCATTAACTTTTAAATGCACCATTATGCAAACACATAAGGAGAGTTCTCGGCATGAAAGACCCATGGCTGGCAGATGAATGTGCTACATCATTTCTCTCCAATACAGTAGGAAATTAAATGAAACAAAGTGTGAATAATGTTAACTGTGACAAGATGATTGACAAGGCTGTTTAAAGTTAAAAGGATGCATGTAACTAAGCAACAGAGCGGTCCATCAAAGACAAAGTAGCATGTCCCAAAGCTTGCCTAGGCATTCCTCTGCAACACACTCAAAGCTGTGTCCTTCTTCTTCACAAAATACTTTTAGGGCATGATAAAAATCTTACAAACCCCACATTTTTCAATGATAGTATATCTTAGAGATGTTTATCAGGTAGTAGAAAAAATCACATGCATAGCATTAACAGCAGCTTAAATCATTACTTCCTTTAGCCTTTCCCTTTACTTAGTAAATAAGCTAAATTCAACTGTCTTGTCATCCTACTTGGCCTTATGTCACTTTAGCACTCTTGAAATATCTGCTGTCCCAGCCTCAATGCACATCTTTGGCTCTGGTACATCTTCAAATGCAATGAGAGGATTAGGGTGGGCGCTCAGAGATGCATAAAGGCTTTTCTACAACCCTGAACTCAGCAGTACTGCAAAGCTACTCACCCTGATCTAGAGATCAGCGTCACATTCACAAGACATTAACCCTAGGACTAATTCAATTCTATATTAATTAAATGTGCACTATAAGTCTGATGACAAAATTTTGAGAGGGAACAGTTTTCCATTTTGTCCGTATTGTGCTGATTTACAGATGACCTACACTAAATCCATTATTATAATTTTTTTTTATGACCTTTTAGGAAGAGAGCCTTCTGCTCCAAACCAAAGTAAGTAAATAAGTGTGCAAAATGAGGATGAGCTAATATTGTCTAAAGCTGAAACTATGCCATAAAAAGAAACAATGAAAATCAATCCACTTTTTGTTTAAATTCTGATTTAGAAACTCTATTCAAAGATTCCCAACTCTAGACTTTATTTTTAATATCTAATTATTCAATCTCAGCAACAACCTCAGTAAAGGCCCGTTCACACCAAGAATAACTACAGCATAACTACAGAATAACTATACCAAGAATAACTTAACATAAGATAACTACAGCAGTAACTATATTAGTGTCCACACAAACAGATGATAATGTTCTGTTTATAATAAGTATGTGCTGAAGTACAGCACATAAAGTGTAAAAACTCCTCAAAGCATGTGGGCATTGTCCATTGCAAATTTTACACCTCCGCCTGAATGAATGAACAGAATAATTGCAGACATATTCAACTCTAACTAAAGCTAAAGACGGACAAGAACGAGTGGCCTTGTGGGCTAGAAAATAAATAAATAAATAAAAATAAATCAATGAGTGTTTCCTACGCGGATAAACCCTAGATCCCACACTGTCCAGCGGAGGAGAGGAGGGTGAGCAGAGAAGGTTGCACTGCTGGGGTGGAGGCAGAAATCGTCATTACATCACCTTAGTCCAAGCCACTAAAAACAGCTGCGATGGGGGACTGAAACACACATAAACACCCAGCATCACACAGTGTGTGTGTGTGTGGGATGATATTCTCTCAGCCATAACCTACTGAGTGCATCCCGCAAACTATTACGTAACATTAACCCAGAAGAGAGTGGAGGAAGTCACAGGAAGAGAAAGAGAGAGACAGATGCAGATATATTGTTGCATGCAATTGAAGTAGAGGGAGGGGGTGGAGGGTGTTGGATGTGCGTGTACACTTCACTGACTTAAAATAGAAGGAACTCACACGAAATATTTAGAGCCAGAGTGAAAAAAAAAAAAAACTGACAACGGCATTGTTGGAGGAAAGACTTCCTGTGATGAAGCACAGCATAATGACTCTCAGTGTGTACAATATAATTGACTCTTGTGAGGGAAGATATTCCCTTTAAAAAGATGTGGCTGTTTCTCCTGATGATACGGTGACAAGTTTTTATGCAGACATCTAAATCTGAATTTCATTACTCATTGCCATGGCAGTCCTGTGGGTGATACACGTTCTAATTTGGCTTGCAACATTCCCAGATCCCTTACTATCCTGCCTTCCCCATAATTTAAATAAAACATTGATATTTTATGATATTTTTACACAAAAGTGTAAAAGTGTTTTTAATTATCATGAAATCATCTGTATGGACAAAAACTTAACATAGACAATCAAAACAAACATTCAAACAATAAGGGCTGCATACAAATTGGGCCAACTTTAAGTCTCGGCATCAGTCAGCAGCTACAGGCAGAAGAGAGAGAGAGAGAAAAAAAAGCTTTCTGCTGACCAAAGAGATGTATCTGTTCGTTTCATCTAATGTACTCACTTGTATTCACCTTTTCTACCAGATTGAGGGGTTCACCCTATGAGTCCTGAGCTGTGCTTCTCAGGGTGCCACAGATGAGCCAGATCTCTGTCAACAGCATCATTACACTGCTAAATTACTACAAACCAGGATGATGTTCTTTTAACCGCAAAAGCTTAGCACTTCCTAAATGAGTATGGTTGTTTTCGTGAGCAGTTGGCCCTTATACGGTCTGTATGTATCCCGAGCAGTAAAAATGACTTAGTTTAATAGAAATAACAGCTATTTTCAACATTAAGGCTGACACAGGAAACAGGCAGGGGACAGTATAGACAAAAGTGAAAGGTGAAAAATAGAAAAGCAAAGAAATCATTATAATATTTTTTTAATAATTTGTAGTAAATGGTGTTTGAGTTAGCATCCATTACAATTCATTACAACCTTGTGTATAACTCAAGGCTATTGTCATTGTCGCTTATTGGGACTGAGAGACAGGACCCAAATGTTGTCCTGGTCCCTGTGAATGACAGCCCTGGTATGATGCACTTGCTATCACTACATTATGTATTGGGCTACACTGGCAAAATGCTCTCTAGATCTCTGTGTACCTTAAAACTTCAGTAAATGTCTATTTCTAAGAAAAACTTGACCTAACCACAGAAAATACTTCTCTTTCATAAGACATGAACGATGATTCACATAGTCCAACAGAAGAAAAAAGCTTAAAATAATTCCTGTGGGTGACTGAGGAATTGAAAGCAAAAATCTGAGTAAGCAAATCAGCTGGGACTGGATGCTGTTGCATCATCAAAGCACTGACTGCATCTAAACTTTCTCAAATGAGGAATGCTTTCTGTGAATCAGGTAAGTTCATGCTTAATATTTACAGCTGGCCACCACTGAGAGTTACTTAACAATATAACAATATTCTAGAACAATGAGAATGGCCTCAAATTTGTTCTTGAGGTACACCGACATAAATAAATACTATAAGTAGTACTACACTATACTATAAATACAATAAATATTATTAAAGTACTATAAATTATAATAATAATAATGTTTAATGTTTTGAAATAAGCCACTTATGCTCAAACAAGGCTGCATTTATTTCATCAAAAATGCAGTGAAAACAATAATATTATGACAATTGAAAATAGCTGTTTTCTATTTTAATATTATTCATATTAAAACCTAAATAAAACCTTCAGAGATCATTCTAATATGCTGATTTGGTGCTCAAGAAATAGTTCTTATTATTATTCATGTTAAAAACAGTTGTGCTGCTTAATATTTTTGTGTAAGCCTTTTTTCAGGATTCTTTGCTGAACAAAGTTCAAAAGAACAGAATTCACTGTTTTTAAATAATATTTTTTTGTAACAGTCTAAAATCCTTACCGTCTTTTTTGACCAAAATCAATGTTGAATAATGGTGTTTAATGTTGAATAATACTATCTTTTAAACATATTTAATTGCCATGGTATTACAACCACAGTACCACCTTTTTCCAAGGGTATGGAAAAACTATTTAAGATGGCTAACATTAATCTGTCATTTTTAGGGGTTTTATAAAGACAAAATACACCTGACCGTTCAAAAATTACGGTTCTTGCCATTCAGCTGTAGTAGGACCACATTTGGAATTCACAGCACAGAGCCAAGCTGCCCGCATTACCGTCACAATGGCACTTCTAGTATTGATTCAACAAAGCACGTAAATACAAACATTAATATTTCAGTTCACAGGATGGTGAATTGCAGCTGCATCACTGATTGTGAATGAGAGAGATAGCTTTCTACATATTAGGCACAAGTCCTCCCTCTTTGACAAGCCTACAGAGAAGATTAAACTGAAAAAAAGATCAATTCACTCATATTGTATATTTAGAAGCATGTAAACAGAGCAGCTCTGCTTCAGTGAAATAAACCACATTAGCCCAAGTACTGCTGGCAGACTGGCACTCTCAATCCTCTAATGCCACTCAAAGGGCTTCCCATCCGGATACCTGCACCAACGAAGGCAGGAAAATCCAATAAAGCCTTGGACTGTTTGTTGATGGTCTGACCATCAAAAATTTATTCCACCAGCACTATGTCTGGCTCCAGCGAAGAAGCCTCGGAAAGGCTTGTTATCTGTGGATGCAAGTTTCTGTCAAGTTTACGCCTTGATGGCTCCACAGAGCCGGCGACATGGGATTAAGCCTGATACAATACAACACTCTAGCGCAACACTTAAACCAATGAACACACTGTTCCACAAAGACATTAAAAAGTCCATTTTGAAAGAAACACCAAAGAAATATGAAACAAATAACACCCTCATTTCTCCACAGCCGACACATACTCACAGCTGGAACGACAAAAGCTTCTTCCCTTTCATTTTCATTCAATTCTCATCGCTTTCAGCTCTCCTTACCTTAGTTGTGACAATACACAGACAATCCATCCTGAGCCAAACAGCTCAAGCTAGTTTCCCCTTCATCAGCACCACGTTAACAAATAGAGAGAGGTGAAAGAAGAAAGAGAGATTGAAAAAGAGAGAGGAACGAAGGCACGGCTGGAGTTAACGCTGACAGAGGCGTGAGTCCTCTCTCTGCGCAGACATGGTCTTGCTGTAGTCCTACAGCCCGGCGCTTGTTAGCGCTATCCGCTGCTCAACCGCATGGCTGGGGCTCAGACTGCTGCCGCTGAGATCACAGAGCATCCCTCCTCCTCCGGAGCTCGCCGCACACACGCACACCCATGCGCGAGAGAACAGACGCGCTCTCTTCTCGCAGATGCTGAAGATTTACCTTTCTAGCTTGAAGAATCTAGTAATAGAAAATAACTATTATAGTCACTGTTTGTGTTGTGAGAGTTTTGATTTTTCCTCCTTTGGTTATCTGAGGCAGAGCTAAGCTGATTCCAAGCCAGCTGTGCAGAAAAATTGAGTAAGTGGGCAGAATGGGCAGTTTGGAGGGTTCAAAAGAGTTAGCAGTTCATTCTGACCTTGACAACATCAATCAGGGTTAATTTTGAGGCGTCTTGGAAATCCACCGAACCTTTGACAAGCTCAAATAATCTGCCTTTTAAGTGAACAGGGCTAGCAAGCAGACACAAGACAAACAGACAGCAGTCACAGAGAGGAAACTGCAGCAATTTTTCAGCAGAGATTGGCCTGATGCATCACATAACATCTGTTCTTTATATCAAGACCTTCCAGTACTTTAAATAAATAAATTAATGATAGGAGGGGAGAGCTGCTTACTGCAGTCATAAAATAACAACCATGAAGTGTTTATATCCTGTTGACAAATAAATAAAGCAGTCTTAAGAACAAAATGTGACCATAGCAGGGGCAATTTCAATCACAGTTGAATGGAATATGAAGCCATCGTCACTGCGCGGTGTGACACTCCACTCAATATTCCGCTTTATGAATGTGTATTCTGTTGAGCTGCTCACAGCCCATGTGAACACTCCACTCGTGTACCGCTCATGTTCACCGGGAAAAAAAAAGAGTCAGCTCAAATATTTCATAAAATAATTATTACAAAGCATTTTCCGTTTCAGTTTTCGGCCAAGTGCATCCAGAATTTTCAGTTTCCGTTTCAGGCCAGAATTTTCCTTTAGGTGCTTCCCTACCTGCTATCTTTCTTATCTTGCTCTTCTCCTTGTCAGTCTTACCTGCTGTCTGTACAATGCCCTCTCCTCAAGTTCCAGCTCTTCACAAAACAGCACCCTGATCACAGCTTTCATTCTGCATCTAGTATCTCAATAGCCACTGCTCACACTTTGTCTATGTCTCACTTGTCAAACACACACACACTAAGCCCTTCAGCAGATGGGCCTCAAAGCCGATTTGAGTGATCACATTATAGGCTGAGTGCTTTAACTTCCTCTCCACAACACTTTCCCAAAGACATGGGGAATAATTAAGAAACGAGGTCGGCAGGACATTGAGACAGAAGCTCTTATGCTCAAACGTGAACTTGGCGAGGGAGTCTTAGTTTTAGTGCCAAGTTCTGTTTTGTGTTCTCCTTACATGAACTCTCAGCAAACTATTACCACATGCTAACAATGCTAACCCTGCTTCCAGAAAAGAGGCCCCTCACATTTACAAAAATTACTAAAGCACTAGAATAGGACTCTAAAAAATAGAAAAAAAGTTGTCAATTTATTCCAGACTAAAAAAAAAAAAAGCTAGAACTTTATTGAAAAATTAAAAATGAGCCTGTAGCTACTGTGGGCTCAAGTTTTCATATGCAAATTACTTTTGTGTCTTACTGTTTGCAGCAAATGCACCCCATAGCAAAAATAATTATCTTAATCAGCATTTTTGTTGTTTTTCAGTATAAATACACTACCAGTCAAAAGTTTTTTTTTAAGAAAATAATATTTTTATTCAACAATGACATTAATTTGATTAAATAAAATAAAAATATTATTAAAAAATATAAAGCAGAGCAACTTTTTCAATATTGATAATAATAAAAAAAAAAAATCTTGAATGCCAAATCAGAAAATTACAATGATTTCTGAAGGATCATGTGACACTGAAAACTGAAGTAATGGCTGAAATTTCACCTGTGCCATCACTTGAATAAATTCCATTTTAAAATATATTAAAATAGAAAACAGTTATTTCAAATTATAATAATATTAGTCAATATTTCTTTTTTACTGTATTTTTTAATCATATACATGCAGCCATAGTAAGCATAAGATACTCTTATCAATAAAAATGTTAAAAATTCCTAAAGAGCCCAAAGTGTTGAACGGTAATTTATAGTTCATGTAACTCTTATTATTATTGTTTTTCTTTGTTTTAGGCATAATCCTTATATATATATAACAATGGGACAATTTTTTTTTTTTTGAAGTTATGTTATAAAATTATGATTATATTATATATGCTTATACATATTATGTTATTATTATTATTATTATATATGATTATATATATTATGTTATATGATTTTGTTTTACAAGAGAATTTATTTTGTCAAATAGATCAAATGTCAAATGTTTTTACTGGAAAAACAAAACGACAATACTAATTAAGGAAATTATTTTGGTGGTGCACATTTTAGTATAAATACAACAGGTGAGTCTGAAAAGCTAAAGTTATGTTATATTCTATACATTACTGTTTATTTTTCTTTGTAACAACTTTAAGACTTAAGAGAGTTTAAGCTCATCATTCAGGCCCTCTTTACCCTCATATCACCCATGCCCAGGTCAGCAGGACTGACCTGCAATCCATGCTATGTGTGTGTGTGTTTTTTTTTTTTTTTAATGAGGACAAAGATACACATAAAGAAAACCTCTTGGGTAAGCAAGATTAAGACTTTTTAGACCTTTTATTTTGGCCCGAATCTCTATTTCAGTGTAAACTCATTTTCTACAGATGACTCTGATTTAGCAGGACACACCACTGCAATCTGACACAACAACAAAGCTATGTGTATTGTGTGTGTGTGTGACTGTATGAGCACCAAAGGCACAGAGCCGTTGTAAACATTTACAGATGACACACCTGCGGGCAGTGCTGCTCTGTCATGTGTGCAGACATGACATCTGGTAGAATCATAGGTTTGGTTTTTTTGTGTATTTGGGTATATGTTGGTAAATATTGACTCAGATGGGTCATATAATGTTATATAATGTTTTAATTCATATTGACACAAGGTCAGCGCAATTACACAATCTGTCACCCTCTGTGATTAGGGGCTAAAATAGGTTTCCTTTTGCAATGCCTTGTTGCTCAGAAATGGGTTTTTAGAATAGACGCATGTGTTCTTGCCTTTATGAGTGTTTCTCACTGCTGGGTAAAAGCTGAGAGCATCCAAGCTACAGTAGTTGAGTTAGACAGTGGTGGCAATTACAAGAGATCAACACGCCTCCAAGATGGGTGCTGTACTGGCAGAAAAGGCAGAAACAGGCACCGCACACACAAATACACTGCTCAAACTTCAATCACAGCCACCCATGAACAGTGCATGCAGACAAAATGCAGACAAACAATGCCAGACTCATTTTAAATCCCTCTGTTCCAAAGGTTTCCCAAAACATTTTATTTTAAATGTTATATTGCTGAGAATGCTTTAAAAATGCCACATTTTCACTAGCTGTCTAAGAATTTTGAACTCAAAATTCTCTGAGAAGGTAGATGTTTTAATGAGGTGAAAGCTTATCTTAATTTAGATTTTTTTTCCTTCTCTGCCATATTTAAATTCCCGATGGAGCATGGAGTTCCCTTGCCAGTTAGTGTAGAGGTAATTAAGAAAGCTTTTTTCCAAGAGATGACGAGTCTCTCATAAACACCGCTGTCATCGATCAGCTCTGCTGCACTGATCACTTTCATACTGCAGTTAAATACTACAATAAGCTCTCTTTCATTCATTTATATTAAGTTGATGTTAAACTGAAATTCCTAAAACAGAAATAGAAATGAAACAGAAATATATATATATATATATATATATATATATATATATATATATATATATATATATATATATATGTATATATATATATATAAAATATATATAAATGGCGAATGCATAAAAAATAAAATTAAAGTAAAAAAAGAGAAACAGAACATATAATATATAATATATATATATCTATATATATATATAGATATATATGGTGAATGCATAAAATAAAATTAAAGTAAAAAAAGAAACAACAAAAGCTAATTCAAAATATTAATAAATACTATAATAGTATATAAATAATAGTGTTTTTAATTATTTATTTCTTGCACTGTAGACCCAGCAGTAGAAACAATAATTGAGTATATAACACTCAAGCAAAATGTCAAATACTCAATGTTCCTACATTTTGAATTTGATAATGGATTCCTGTATTATGAAAAAGTAATTTTAAAACCTCTCATGCCCCCACCTCCATTTAAGGCATCAGTTTGTCTCATATTTGCAGGCATACACCATATGACCTACGGCATGTGTGCCAACAGTGGCGCGCAGAGGGCTAATCACTGGTACGCGAGCAATAGGGAAAACTGCATACTGACGTACATTTTGGAGTAATAACATCTCATAGTCACACAGCCTGTTAGGAGCTATAAATACTATTAAAGTGTGAGAATTAACTTGCGCTAGTCTATGGATGAGCGTGTGACCGCTGCACATACTACGCACTTCAAACCAAAGCCTCAGTGGTCTAACAGTGCTCGTTAATGTCAAAATGACTGAGATGGCCCATCAAATCAAAGTAGGCGGGTTTACTGTTCACAGAAGCAGAGCTCAAAGCATCATTTTAACGATCAAGAGAGCGAGGTAAGCTGAAGCTGCAAATCATTTAATAATAGTCAACTTTTAACAATGTTTTATGATAAAAATGTTAAATGACCAACAGCTATATCCAGTGATGCAAACTAATCGAATATTTTTTCTCAAATATGGCCATTTTGAGAGAGAGACAGAGAGATGTGTAAATTGTCTGCGTCTGTCTCTCTACAAATAATTAAGCTGAGTTTAATTACTTAAAAACAGCAATTTAACCCCCCTCAATGCTGAGAAATATAATGTAGTGATTCAGTTTCGATTAATAAAAGTCAGGTGGCAGCGCTGACAACAAGTTTATGAGCTTCTGAATGTTACTTTTGTGATCTCAGATCTCTGTATGCGAGTGGTGTGTATGTGTGCATGTGCATCAATTAAAGCAGCGCATAAATATAGAAAGGTGATTAAACTGAACGGTTTTAATGCATTGGCCTTGTCACACACATACAGTGGTGTTCAGTATGGTCACACTGTATATCTGTTATTCAAGAAACTCTTGAAAAGTTTAAAAAACAATTTATGAAAATTGCATGAAATTCAAATAGGCTTATTGTTTTTTATTATATCATTTAAAAATGTGAATGTACTGTATAAATACAGAATGCATTAAAGGGTGGGGGGTTTTGCACAGTGGTTAACCAGAAAAATTAAAAATGGCATGTCATGCTGAAAAGGTTGCCGACCCCTGACCTAGATCATACAAATAACCAATAAATTATTATTTTTCCTAAGCACTGTTTGAATTGCGAATGTAGGCACTCAAGGAAGGCTTTAAGACCAAGCGGAATCCTCTGCCACCTAGTCGCTCCCGCTTCACAGCGAGCAGGACTCGTGTTTTGATTTCTGCAAATCAGTTTGGTTGAATGCAAAGACGTGATTATTGATCATAAGCACAACATCCAGCTAGAAAACATACTATCTACCTTTTACTTTTTGCAATAGTTGGACCAAGACTATGGAATAACCTTCTTTTATCTGTGAAAGCTTCAAATTCTGTCTATGAGTTTAAAACTAAATTGAAATCTTATTTTCTTATTGCTTTTTAAACTTTGTATGTTAAATTATCTTTTGAGTTTACTGATGTTATTCTTTTTACTGGTTTTTATTTTATTCGTACAGCACTAAATAAAAATACAAAATACAAATACCTGAGGGAAGATGTCTTTCACTATTGTAAGTTAATGTTGTTAAATAGAGAAACAAAATTGTACATTTTTAAAACGTCTATAATTTCTAGCACATTATAAGAAGAGCAGGAAGAAGCCCTTTTAGTGGTGAGTGATATTTAACTTTATTTGCTGGACTGTTGCTGATTTGTAAGATTATTACTCAATAATGTTGTTTAATTTATGTACAGAATTTTTTGCCTTCTATGGGATTATGACATGCGCATTGAGTTTGTTTTTATTTAACGAGTATATTGTGCGCATCTTTATACAGTGTTTGATCGCATTTTTGATTTTGATTGGCGTGTAACGGAAGGGAGGCCCCCAAAGCTGCATTAGCCCAGGGCCCCCCAAAGGCTTAACGCCACACTAGATATATCAGGGAGGAGTCCCCCCAAATGGATATAAATCATCCAGAATAGGAAAGGGAAAAGCCTCTCTTCCTGCATTACTAATGCGAAGCTGGTATAAACACTGCCATATGACAATCTGCATCTGTCAGAATACTGAACAAAATGTGGAAAGACTGTGTGTGTGTGTGTGTGTGTTTGTGTGTGTGTGTGTGTATGTGTGTGTGTGTGTGTGTGTGTGTGTGTGTGTGTGTGTTGTGTGTGTGTGTGTGTGTGTGTGTGTGTGTTTGTGTGTGTGTGTGTATGTGTGAGCATATTTTTGTGACATATCAGGACACAACTTTGTATAATGGCATGGGTATGACACAGGTATTACAAGGAGAGGGTGACTTATGAGGACACAACCCATGTCCCCATTTTTCAAAACGCTTATAAACCATAAAGAATGAGTTTTTTTTTGAGAAATTAAAAATGCACAAAGTTTCCTGTAAGGGGTAGGGTTGGTGTAGGGCGATAGAATATACAGTTTGTACAGTATAAAAACCATTACGCCTATGGGATGTCCCTACTTTTGGCAAAAAAAAACATGTGTGTGTGTGTGTGTGTGTGTGTGTGTGTGTGTGTGTGTGTGTGTGTGTGTGTGTGTCTCACCTCTGTATTGGTGCTTCCTGCGGCAGGCTCCTCTATGGTTAGCTCCATGTGACACTCTTCTCTCAGCTGAAGACAAAAACACACACTTTCAGATGAAACACTCTCTCTAATGTCTGGTACATTTCATTGTCTTAAACAGGAAGAAGAATATTGATATTCTTGATATTAATTTAAACAATATGACACAATCAAACGAGCTGTTGATATTCAAGAGCATGGCTGATATTCAGACAGCACGATTTTGAGTGCAGTATTTATACATCATAAATGTAAAAACATTTTATCTGAAGTCACAGAATTAAACTGAAATTCTGCTTGGAAATCCTGTCCACAAATAATGTTTAATATATAAGGCAGGCTGAAGAGATAGAAGGCCAGACGCATCAGTCAAAAAATACACAAACACTTATATAACATAGTGCAATAACAGCCGATCGTAGCAACACAAACACTCACTCACACACACACACACACACACACACACACACAAACACACATCACATCCGATTTCTTTCTCAACTGTTTCCATTCACCTGAGACATAACTGACTGTGTTTACCTGAATGATTTTGTCAATTTTATGTGTATGTGTCTGTTCAGAGGATTCAGAAGAGGATTCAGTTCGGTGTTCACGCGCCGTCTGAAACGCATGTGCGCGTCATGTGTGTGTGGCTGTGCACGCAAGTAACGAATCGAGTTCCCTTTCACCTTTTCTCTCTGGAATTGTTTCAAATTTGCTTGCTTGTGTAAACACAAACAAATGATAAACGTATACTGTATTATGGTTAAATTTTGCAATTAATCCATGGATTTTGCAATTAAACACATGCGTACCTAACCGTGGGTCCGTACGGATCAACTACGATCTGTTTAACCACTAATAATAAGTGCATGGGTTTTGTGAATTTTACTTTAAATTAACTTTTTATTTTATGTCAAAGCTTAAGTGTTCAGTAAGGATATCTACAGCTTTAAAGATGCTGATGTCATCACAATGTCCTTCTGTCTTATGAGACCATGAGACACTGGGATCAAGACACAACTCACACAGAGATATCTTCCCCCTAGTGGCTGGATGCAAAAGAAAATAAAAAATACAGCCTGAATATACATTGCTGACTTCATGTGCAACAGTACAATAATACAAACAGTTATCAACCTGACAAAATACTACACAATAAATAAAAAAATTCCAAGCAACATAAGACATATTTCAGAAATGGAAACCTTATATGCTTATTTTAAACTGAGATTAAGTTTGGCATTTAATTATGCAGTTATTTAAACTACAACAAGCTTATCTTAATCTTTGTGCTCTGCATTTTTTAAATGCAATCTACTGAGCAACAAGAATCTCGTCTGAGGCCCTTTTCAGTCTATTATAATCTCACTTTCTCAGAAAATTGGATTCATTAATCACATGAAGTCTCTAGTACACTTGTAGCATTTTATCAGTAGTTGTTTGACTGACATGTTTTATGCTTTTGTGAGTGCTGATGTGTCAGCAGTCCTGAGCAATGCTGTGGTATTCACCAGCGTCTGAGAAGACAAAGAGAGCTGCCTCCATACAGCTCTGTGGAGCCATTTGAATTCTTTAGATATCTAAAACTTAATTTACTGCCTTTAATTATACTGTCACAGGCATGTCCAATCACTATCATCACAGCACACGATGGACAAGGCCTCAAACACACATACAGTGTGCTTTTCCAGCATTAAAAAAAATAATAATAATAATAAAAATTACAAGATAAGACTGAGATTTCTTTAATGTCTATATTTTCTCCAATAGTAGAATCAAGATTAAATGGAAAGCAGAATTCAATCCCCAATATCTTACATATGTCTCTTCTAAAGTTTTAGAAGAGATCTCAACATGTGTCATTAGATGTGTCAAGATACTAAAATCGGCAATCAAAAAGAGCTTTCAATGTGAACTCATACAATTCACATTAAATAATTTCAAGAACAAAATTTTAAACCTCTATATTTTTACTGTACTGCATGTCATTTTTATGTACATTGATGTCTACTTGATGTCTCCAAAAATAGCAAAGTAAAATGAGAGTTTTTGTCAACTGACTCTGTGCTGAGAAATAAAACCTCCCCCAAGGGGACTGTCCTCTCTTCAACTGGCCTACACAAGCTATACGCTTCAGAAAGATCCAAAATAAACCATCAAATTACTTTCAGCTCTGCCAGAACACAGAATATTTTGACATGATGGACACACGCAGTCAGTCACCTAGGCTGGCAGGGTGTGGTCTCTGTGAACAAACATGCCATCTGTGAAAAAGAACAAAATTAGAGAACACTTACAAATACCTCTAAGTTATTGCTATATTAATCTGGCACCTGGTGCTAATTTCCATAATTATATGATAAACCTATTTAACTGGCAGCATTCCTCCAGTTTTCAGTGAGATTACAAGATGGTGGGCCACTCTAAGGTGACTGAAAGCCTCTAACAGGAGGTTGTCCAGAAGAAGGCTAAAGCCATGACCCTTTCTGTCATTGCAAGAGAAGTTAGTCATACCAAATCTGTGATTTCTCAAATATTGCAGCTTTACAATGATACTAATTTATGTCCCCCAAAAAGGCTGGTCGTCCATGTAAGACAAATGCACGAGAAGACAGGATAATGCTGAGACCCTCAATGGGGAATCGGTTCAACACTGCAGCTGGAATTGCTTGCCAGTTCAGCGATTAACAGGGTACGGCTCTGTCTCGGCACGTTTAAGAGAAGTTGGACTGAAAGCGCACTCTGCAGTGACCAAACCTCTCATTTTCAGAAAGAATCAAAAGGCTAGGCATACCTTTGCTGAGGAGCATGTTGTGTGGAGAAAGGAGAACTGGTCCAAAGTTCATACTAGTGATGAGCAAGCATAATTTATTTGGGTCTAATGGAAAACATTTTGTTTGGCATCAAACTGGGGAAAAACTGAAGCCCAAGTGCGTAAAGAAGTCAGTGAAAGGTGGATGAGGAAGTGTCATGGTTTGGGGGATGTTTTCTGCAGCAGGAGTTGTACTTCTTATACAGCTACATGGCAGGGTGAATGTAAATGTAAAACGGGGTCAGCAGCGTTTTCAAAAGTCTCGTGGAAGGCACGTGGAAAACGCCGGAGTAGTTAAAATGATACGCATTACCATAGCAAAAGCTATGATTTTAAAACGAAAACGCACTAGTGTAAACGGGGCCTTAGTTTCTCTATTGCTGGCTGCTCATTTAAAAAGATGATGGAGAGAAAAAATATGCGCTCTCACAACCATCTACAACCTATTACAATAACAACACCATAAAGTGAACATTGTCAGTAAACAGTAGATCATAAGCAATTGCTTGATATCAATGCACAGTATCCTTTGATTGTGAACTGCTCTGAAACCGCGAGCCTGTAGACGTACTGTGCAGCATTTTGACTTTGAATTAGCAGTGCTCACATTTATTTAATGACATGTTGTATGACAATTTTCCATCCTCAAATTTAAGATCTCTTAAAATGATAATGAAAACATTTGTTAATCTTTGTTTTTTGTGTCTCACCTCTGGCGGTGTGGAGGCTGGCCTAGGACCCTCAGAGGGTGAGGTTGAGTTGGTGGCAGTTTGTTTCCACTGCTCAGCCATATGATTCACCTCCACCAGCTTCTGATCACAGCTCTTCTGAGAGTTCAGCAGGGTCAGTTCATAAAACTCCTGAATATCTACGAAGAGAGACAGAGTGAGAGGGAGGGAGAGAAAGCGAGGGAGAGAGAGAGAGGGATAGAGGGAGAGAGAGAGAGAGAGAGAGAGAGAGAGAGAGGGAGAGAGAGAGACACTATAAATATATTTTTAATACCTACTCAAACTATGTAGAATTTCCACACCACACTTTGTCTACTCTATTTTTTTTTTTTTTTTTTTTTGTATTATTAATAAAAACCAACATAATCTCTAGCTGGAAGCAGATCAAATTGAACACAGGCAATTTATTAGATTGATTCATTGGCATTATAATGAATCCAGCACAGTAAGATGAAAAAGAGGCTGAGAGAGAGACAGAGAAAGAGCAGGCAAACACATGCTTGTTTAGTCTGAAAATAAAAGCTGGAGATTTGAGCGGCAGCCATGGTACAGATTAATTTGTGTTTCTGGGTCAAAAAGTGAGATTAGACACAAATTTCTAGCTAGCTTAGTCAAACAGATTCCAAGTCAAATCATAATGAAAATATGTAGGGCTTTCCAGTAATTTCCATTTCATAACTCCACAAAAATCAAGTAGTTATTTACATAAACATAAGATGTGTCAAAACATTTTAATGTAGGGGGATCCATGATCAAATACTGACCTAATACATAACATAACATAGTCTATAAAAATGTGCATACCGTCTAAACTTTATAAATTTATAAATCAAATATAATTTCGTAAATTGCATAAGCAATTATGAACAAAACAGCATTATGCATTTATGCATAGCTTAATACAAATAGCCAAAGCGTTGATCACACAATTGCATGTAAAAACACATAAGATGCACTGGAATGGAATAAAACCCCAATAGATTCTCGAGACATGGTTTATTAATTTGTTTTTCTGGGTCAAAAACTGAGATTAGACACAAATTTCTAGCTATCTTAGTCGAACAGATTCCAAGTCAAATCATAATGAAAATATGTAGGGCTTTCTAGTAATTTCCTGCCAAGTAGTTATTTACATAAACATAAGATGTGTGGGAACATTTTAATGTAAAGGGGATCCAAGATCAAATACTGACCTAATATATAACATAACATAACATATGAAAAACACACACACACATATATATACTGTATAGGCAAGGTATGAGATTTGTATGAAATATGAGATTTTGACGGTATGATAACCTTAAGCAAAAATAATATGTTTCACTGTATCACGGTATTGTTGTTACAGCTCTACAATGTGATATTTTTGAATGTCTGGGTAAAAAAAAAAAAAGTTCTTCCACTGAACACAATATATTTTATTTTTGAGCAACATACAGAATATTTGGAACAGTAGTATTTGTTTATTTATTTTTTTTTCACATTGATTCCAATGACATGCATTCCACAGACATGCCGCGTCGTGTCTTTAACTACCGAACACATCGTTTCCCATGAGTGTACGCACACTCGCGCCTTTGATAACTGCGCACGTCGTTTTGTCTGACTGTACATGTGCAGGCAGCGCACAGCACCTGCTGCCACTAAATTACATTATATTTGTCCCATATTGTCATTAATACATACTGACGTCAACTTGGACCACTAAATAAATAGACTGCTATTGTTATGTAAGTATGAGGGTTAGATTATTTAGTGTACAGGTCATTTCAAGAGTGATAATCGAAGTGATAGAAAATGTTTATTTTCATGCATTTTAAATGTTTAAAAATGTGGAAACCGCTCATCGCATCACACCATCTCCTGACTGCATTATTATTTGTAAAATAGGGGCTTTATGGAGTGTGTGTGTATACATGGTTATAAGTATAACAGTTTATATTTCATTAATTTAGGGAAATTAACAAGTGTCTTAGCCCTCAATGGACTATTTGGCCAACCAGCTTTTTCCTGCTTGAAAACAAAATGTTATTGATAGTGTAAAAACATCAACTTTGAAGCACATGCTGATTGATGGACTAGCATTACTCAACATTACTTACTACCTTCCAGCAACACTACATTCAATGAAGGTAAAATAGTAAAAAACATAATAATAGTTCATTTAAATGGAACCAGAATCGGAAAATTTCTAACAATACCCAACCCTACTTATGAAAGTGAAAGTGAAAGTGAAAGTGACGTGACATACAGCCAAGTATGATGACCCATACTCGGAATTCGTGCTCTGCTTTTAACCCATCCAAAGTGCACACACACAGCAGTGAACACACACACACCGTGAACACACACCCAGAGCAGTGGGCAGCCATTTTTTTTATGATGCGGTGCCCGGGGAGCAGTTGGGGGTTCGGTGCCTTGCTCAAGGGCACCTCAGTCGTGGTATTGAGGGTGGAGAGAGCACTGTACATGCACTCCCCCCACCGACAATGCCGAGACTCGAACTCACAACCCTTGGATGGTGAGTCCGACTCTCTAACCATTAGGCCACGACTTTCCCAGTATACTTATACTTATTAAGTATACAGTATACAGTATATATTTCCAGTATACTTATACTTATGAAGTATACAGTATACAGTATACTTATGAAGTATACTGTAATATATATTGAATTTTGACATTGCCACCCTTTAAATTAAGTTGACAGTAAGTAATAAACAGTATTAAGCATTGATTAGTTGAGTATTGTGCATTTTTCCTTACCACTATTTTTTAGTAGTTAGTTAATGATTTTAATGAAACCGGAATCAGAACCGGAAACCATTAGGCGGAACCTGAACCGGAAAATTTGTAAAGATTCCCAACCCTATAGAATAAAGAGTGTTAGTTTTAGAGGGTCAATTTTTTTAATATAATAAATAAAAAGAAACCGGGTAGTAAGAATTAGGGGTTTAATGGTTCAAGTATATCACGATTCGGTACGTATTGCAGTTTTGGGGTCAGTTCAGTATTCAGGCAGACACAAGCATCTGTCTATCATCTATCTATCTATCTATCTATCTAAATGGATATTTGAAATGTTCTCTTATTTCTATGTACCAAATTTTCAGAGAAGACACAAAAATCATTACGTTAAGTGATGATATTAAATGAGGTCAGAGGTGCTGTGAGCTGTATTACTATTGTGGGTCAACTCTCTTCCGCCCTGCCTTGAGAGATGCTCAACAAAGACGTCAGACATAGCCAAATATTTAAACTAGCATGTAAGCACTTGCAGTGACCATCTGGAGAGCTCTGCTCTTTCAGCCTGAACAACACAGATTTAAAATCAACAGTTACATTAAGCCACATTGCATTGTGGGTAAAAGTCAGCAGCTCTGCTGTGAATCCAGCCACCATATGCCGTAGTAAATGCTACAGATCCTGCACTGGAATGAACTAAGCTTGTGCTCTGAGATAGGAGATAAAAGAAAAGTCTATTCTGTGTGTTTGGAGTGCCCATATGGGATGTGTGGATGAAATGTTCCCAGCTGACTGTCAAAATATACAAACCATTCCAAAGGAAAATCACTTAATACAGAAAATAAATCTTATGAGCAGGTGCTAAAACAAGGGATACTGTCAAAACCTAACAAAAATATACCATAGTAATAATAAATCACAGTAATTTTTGCCTTAATGTCACATTAAAACTATAAAATATATATATATATATATATATTAATATTGGATCTGCTATAGAACTTGTAAGAATCTTTCCATAGTTTTTATTTTTATTTTCTCTCTTTGTAGTTTTATTTGTTTGACAGTAGTCAAAAATACCAAATAGCAATTGTTTTATTGTAGTAACAATGACTTTCAGTTACTATGATATGATGCATTATGATGGCAGCATATGACAGGAAATATTACAAACCAGCAGGGAAGCAAGCCTACACTAAATACAAGTATGTGGGTAGTTTACATGACATCTTAAACTGTAACTACAATGTCCAGCAACATGACAAGTTATACTTCTTTAAAAATTAATCTAAATAACATTTTCTATTTTCAGTATTTATATACCCGCCGTTTTAATGACATATTAATTAAGAAAATACACACATATGTGTGTGTATGTATAGATAGATAGATAGATAGATAGATAGATAGATAGATAGATAGATAGATAGATAGATAGATAGATAGATAGATTGGTAGATAGATAGATAGATAGATAGATAGATAGATAGATAGATAGATAGATAGATAGATAGATAGATAGATAGATAGATACACACACATATAGCGGATCCTGACAAACACAGAACTACAGACAAATGAGTCAGGAAGGATAAGTAGAGAAATTGTCTGTTGCCACCACCTGCAAAACGATTGCCTTTTTGGGTGATGTCTTGATGTTACCTCTCCAGTGAACCTGTTGTCACTTTAATTTGCACCAAAGCAGGTGAAACCATCACAATCACTTATACTTGAACAGATATCCCTAAAGTTTAAATGACTTGGTGTTATTCTGTGTTGATTAAGTGTTCCCTCATTTTTTAAGCAGTGTGCAAATTGCATAGAAAATATATATTTAAAAAAAAAATCTATAAATATGTAAAGAGTTTTTTTTGCCTATACTCATCCACAGACGAATACAGTTTTTAGCAGGAAAAAACATCCAATCAGCTAACCATACTTTATAATAGAGTGTCTGAATTGGTGCTTTGAATATGATAATGCATGTAAAGCTGCTCAGGAGACAATATAATGTTGCCAAAGCTGTACTACAAAACAGGCATTTTCCACCTAACAAAAGAAGCTTCTTTCAAAAAGAAGCTTGCAGTCTATTCAATCTTAGAGAGAGAATTCATTTACATTTAAATAAAACCTAATAAAAAGACTCCATTTGTTATTCCTCCTACAGATGACTGCCTTCTCCAGCATTTCAGAGTAATTGAAGTTCAACACATATCAATAACACAGTTCATTCAAATATTTAAGTTGGTGCAGGTACCAACAAGTTTATTTAAAATGTGATTTGGATGTGTCTGTCTCTAAAGTTGTAAAATAAATTGAAAGTGAGACCATCAAAGATTTAACTGTATATAAATCCCACAACTCAAAGAAACGTGGGTGACACAGTTTGAAAAACAGTGAATGCAAAGTTTCAACAACTGATAAAAGACAAAAATATGAATACTATTTTAAAACAAACTGTTAAAATAACCCAAACCAACAAAATGCACATAACAAAATCTTTAAAGCAGCAGTAATTTCTAATAAACTTACAGAGCGGTAAAAGTCTTCTGTTCTCCATGGACATGTTGTGTAAAGTGTCATCACTGAAACAACGAGAAGTGTTGTGTGTGTGTGTGTGTGTGTGTGTGATGCCAGATGCCTCATCTAATAGCATGTGAACAGCCAGCTTAATCCTTGCACAGGCCTCCTGTTCCCAACAATTCAGACAATGACCTTACACCCTCACACACAAACAGAGAATACAGCTGATCATTATTTCAGATGCTTTGTCTTCGGTAGTGTGTAAAGCTGTTTAGTGCACTCAAACATCCCCCTTTTCCACCCCAGAAAGCCAAACAGTGACAAGCAGTCTCTACTTATACATGCATAAGGACAGAGCAGGTGGCGACTGATGAAGTTTGTGTGTGTGTTTGACTGTAGGCTGGACCAGAGCAGCTGGGAGAGTGTTTAAGACAGTTGAACTCAGGGCACAGAGATGAGCCCATAAGGACAGAACCCCTGCTTTCTGATCACTGTAATTTTTTTTTTTTTTTTTTTTTTTTTTGAATGTTCTATTTGAATCCTGGGGAAAAAAGCAACATGGTTTCCTCAAAAATATTAAGCAGCACAACTGTTTTCAACATTGATAACAATAAGAATGTTTCTTGAGTAGAATGATTTTTAAAAGTTCACGTGACACTGAAGACTGGAGCAATGCCTGCTTTGCCATCATAGGAATACATTACATTTAAAAATCTATTAAAATAGAAAACATCTATTTTAAATTTTAATTATATTTAAAGGTGTCATGAACTGAGAAATCAAAATTCATTCGATCTTTTGACATATAAAAGGTCACTGTATTATAAAAACATCCTGTCTTAGAACCTCAAAATTTTCTCGTTAGTCTAAAAACAGCTTATATGGAAGCCAATCTGCCGAAACGACAGGTTGTGGAATGTGCCACTTTATACCATAATAGTGTGGCTAAACACCACCTCCGCAGAAGATCAACGCCTACTTCTACATCACTGCCAGTTTAGCCCCGCCCACCGCTTCACACAAGTAGTGGGTAAATAATGAGAGAGATTCATTTACAAACTAAGCACAATTCAACACAGGATTTTCAGAAAGACTGAAACTAAAAGATGATGCTGTGCAGATTATTTTGGATCTGACAGTAATGTCACACCACACAAGTGTGACTAATTGTTTTTACCATGTGGTCACTGTTGCTTTGTCTGTTATTACAGATCTTTTGATATGTACTGAGTATTTATGCATTGTTAAACCATCTGTGAAGGATGTAGGCTGTCAAACATACACAACTGTTAGCCAATCATAGCAGTGGCCGTTTACTCCTGAGTCTACAATCAGCCACGCTTTTCAAACAGAGTGTTCCAATTTGAGGGGTCAAAACAGGGCATAAATAGCCTACTACTTCTAAATTATTATGTTTTTTGATGTAAAAAAAATACTGATTACATTATACGTGGATCTCAGAGAACAGTACAAAATAAAAAAAGGCAATTCATGAACCCTTTAACAATATTACATTTTCACTGGAAATTTGGTCAGATAAACGCAGCCTTGTTTTTTTTTTTTTTTTTTTTTTTTTTTTTATCATTCTGACCCAAATCTGTGAATGGTAGTTATATCAGCAATTTGCCACCCCGCTTTTTAGATACTGGTATAAACATCATGCATTCATTTAAACAGAGCAGTGTGTTTAAGCAGATGGCCTTAAAAAGTCTTGTTGAGACAAATCCGTAAAATAAAAGGCTTGTCATCTGCTAATCGGGCATTATGAATCTGTTCAGATGGAGTCTTGACAGCATACTGGCTTTCAAATCCCTTTGAAACAATTATTACATAGTGGAGTATGTTTATTTCAGTTTATTTATTGTGTGGACAAGATTGTAAAATGGGCTGAAAATGATGTTTGAAATCTGCAGTTAAAAAAAAAAAGAATTAGCTGTTCACCATGACAGAATTACACTTGTCAGCTATGTGGATTTTGGACACGTCACAATATTGAAGATTTCAGAACTAAAAAAGAAACTCTGCAGTTAATTAGTCAGCTCAATCAGTTAATTAATCAAGTGTTTGTTCATTGCAAACACTCAGAGTCTCTAAGAGACCTTCTCTGAAGTTCAACCACGTTGGGTATAGCTGGCATGTTAGATGAGATGAGTTGTGACATAAGCTAAAGACTATGCACCTGGTGCTTACTATTGCAGCCCAAACAATTTACAAGTGGCTGACAACAGGACTGGACTGGAAACAACTCAATTTGCCAAAACACAGATAGCCTCAGCGTCAGACAGCACACCCACAAACAACAGTCGGTTCACTGCTCATCTCTGCATATTGCACACATCACTGGAAAGCAGAACTGCAAAGCTTTCTCGCTATATAGCAAGTTCTAATCTGATTGGCTGACTTTGACAAGTCTGATAGATTTAAACTATATTTATAGTTTTCTTTGAGGTAAACTGAATATTCACATATTCAAACGGTTCAAAAGTTTAGGCACAGAGAAATGATTTCGTTGGGATCATTTTCAGAACAATTTCTTCCAGCTGATGAACAATAAAAACATTGACAGCCAATCAGAATCAATCCTGCTATAATAAGCTCGAGAATTTAAAGTGGCAGACAAGTGTGCGCTTGAAATAAACAGACTATATCGTCCGATGGTGTAGACGCTAATATAGTTATCTGTATAGTTATCGTTCTTGGTGTGAACAGGCCTTAAGACTGGAGTAAACAGTCCAAACAGTGGAAGGCAGACTGGGAAAAAAATTGCCACTGGGTGAGATAAATTACCATTTGTTGTAAGGTAATCATACACAGAATAAAGCATGTGGCATTTTCAGGAGGAAGAATTTCAACCTCTCTTTTACATAGTCATTTATGTCCAAAAATGTTATGTTAAATCAAAATAAAACACCTAATAAAATATATATATTAGTTTAGATGCATCTCTTGTGACCATTAACTAACATTAGAACATGCAAATATGTTGTTAAATTATATTAACTTCAAATCTCAGTGGGTTCTTCAAGTAAATTGTTTAGGTCAGATAGATTTAGATGACACAAAAAATCCCTGCATTAAACTATTCAAGTTATTTAAAAAGTGTTGATTGCCAAAGATGTACAACATTTTAAAAATTAAATTGGTATAATATTGGCATATTAATGCAAAGAATATATTCAGGATTGGTTCTAACTAGAGAATGCAATGATTCTGATTAGCTGTTCTAAGTGTATCCATTTTCAGCAGAGCTGTGGGTTTAGTTAGGTGAGGTACCAGTTACAATCCAGAAAGATCTTATCTGCTTGGTTTCCAAGGCAACCAGAAAGAAGAACCAGAAAGATTCATATTCATAATCACATCGGTCTATGCATAAATTCCCTTTCTTTCCAACCCAGACCAACCCACAGAAACACAGAGTGCGTGCACACACTCTCATTCACACACTACAGATCGGCAGCTGTTCCACTCTTATGTAATGGATGGATGGTGTGGGCTCAGGGCTGTAATCTCATTCCTCTCCAGGGAGCGATTATTCCAGCTCCTTATGCTACCCAACACTGCATACCAACACACACACACATACACACACCTCCTTATCTCCTGACGCAGACTCCCGCCTCTGTGATTCTACATGATTCATAAAATCACTTTCCTTTCTCAAAATACGGCAATAAAAAAATGCATCGATATTCACCGGGATAATTTCTCAAAATGGCCTTTGCATTGCAATGTGCTACAACTGACATATATTTTCTCAAAATGGCCTTTGCATTGCAATGTGCTACAACTGACATATATAGAGATATTTCAGGGCGACAGTTTAGACACAGCTTTTCACATTAATTGATGTACTGTAGTTGTGTGGATTACTTGTAGATTATGGTGATTTCTTTAACAACTTTTTACTTTACAAGACTTTAATTGATGGACTAGAGTCGTGTGGATTACTTGTGGATTATTGTGATGTTTTATCATCTGTTTGGATTGTTTGGACTCTCTCACTCTGACGGCACCCATTTACTACAGAGAATCCACTTGTGAGCAAGGGATGTAATTGCTAAATTTCTCCAAATCTGTTTCATTTAAGAAACTAACTCTTTTAGATCTTGGATGGGCTGAGGCCTGAGTACATTTTCTGTAGATTTTCATTTTTGGGTGAACTATTCCTTTGTGTTTATGTACAGTGCCACTAATGATAAGAGAATGTAAGGGATTTGATAGTCTTACAGAAAATAATGTTTATTCCCTGGCAATGGCTTCTTTTGGTTTAGTGAGATGAAGATAAAATCTCAGGACTGCTACACATCAGATGGCTCATTTATCATTAGAATCTCACATTTAGAAAACTGAAGGTTTCTGTTCCAAAACAAACCAGTAAATTGCTCCCACTCTTTACTCTAAATACTGATGTGACATGAATAACAGCTTGCCTCTCCTTCTTGGCATGCTGCCTCTGTTGACTTTGATAATTCTGCATTTCTCTGCTCCACCAACAAACTGGCAAAATAATATGACTAGCTGAGATCTGTCCAGTATGAAATGAATAACCGCTGAAGATTAGCTTGTTATCAGCATGTGCAAAACATGTTTGGTTGGGACAAAGAACCCAGATTATACTATAAAAAGTCGATGCAAATATTTTAATGTAGTGACTGATAAATCTAAGCTGTAAAAGTTTCATCCTCCCTCACTGTGAAAATCCTGGAATGCCACATCTGGAAATGGAGCATAACAAAAGCTTCATAACAGCTGATGGAACACAATCAGATACGAGATGCCGCCATAAGCAGTTATGGAAATTCTTAGCTGGTCTAATTTGTTGCAGTGCTGCCTGGTGCTCAGCTAAATTTATCTAAAATAATGCTGAATTACATCACTACCTTTACTCATTCGTCTTCTGAAAATAAGTTTTTCTGTTTGAAGAACTGCAGGCTGCTCACTATGACACTAGAACCCTTTCTGCTGAAGGTCTGCGTTACTATGGAGACAGCCAGAGATTGCACATTTCATATAATACTTATCTTAAAAGACTATGACAGGTGTAAGTCTGACTCACAGAGTTGCCTCACACTTCCTGTCCTTCATAATTGCATCCAAAACCAACACTAGTTTAAAAGGGCCATTTCAAAGTCGAGTAGAAAAGTTTTAGTTGAAATACACTCGATCATTTCATTCAATATGCAAACCGTGTTGTTTTAAAGACACCATCCACTGACATCAGATAGCATTGGGTTTTAAAGTTCTTTCGATTCTACATCACAGAACTCAGAGAAATGCAGAAGTGCATTCATATTACAACATATCTGATACTGAAAAGTGGCTTGTCCTTAGGCCTGTCGCAATGATCAATATATCAACTTATCGCACAATATACGTACATGACCTCAATCATTTTTGGTGATGCAATATATTGTCCGTTATATTTACATAAAAATTAAAAAGAAGGTCCGGGAAAAATCTTTAGATGGAAAATCTCCATCTCCAAGAATTTTTCTTTTTTCTACTTGTTACTTTGCTTTACTTTACTTCTTGTTAGAAAATGTTTATTTACTATTTATTCAGGTTTTTTAAGGTATGTAATATTTTAAAACTTAATTTCCATGATCTAAATATTCTTAAGAATTAAAAGTTTGTTGTCATTTGAAAATGTGTTGGCCTTCTTGCATTATTATGCTTTCATATTATGATGACATATTCAGGGGCATAAAATGACAATAATATTGTTTATCACAATTATTTCTGGGGCAATATGTCGTACACCAAAAAAAGTTGTTATTGTGACATGCCTACTTGTTCTAATGCTTTTAAAATATAAAACATTAGAAAAATGACAGAGTGAAATATATATATATATATATATATATATATATATATAAATATATATATATATATATATATATATATATATATATATATATATCTATATATATATATAGTGTATTCAGATGGTATGAAATGTATTTTAATTTATTTTATTTTATTAATGTTTTTATTCAACCCTAAAAGATATGATTCATTAGTTCTGTCAAAGCTCTACATTCTCTGACCAGAAAGACCTAAAGCGCTCCCTCTGCTGGAAACACAGACTTACGACAACAGCATGAAAACAGCAAACCAACCACCACTGCACTGTACATCGAATTTACTTCATAAAAAAAATAAAATAAAATAAAATAAATCTAAAAGCATTAATTTAGATTAAATGCCTATATTTATATCGATACAAATATAATTTGACCAGTTAATTGATATGTTAAACCATTAGAAAAGACACAGTAAATCCTAAATATTTTTGTTATTGTTTACATTTAGTGAAACATTTTGTGTGAATTTTAATCATGCAATATAAGGTAAAACAATATCCACTAGATTTTAGACAATAAACAAATACGTTATAATTTTAACTAATGAAATAATAACATATTTCAAATATTTCAAACCTCAATAACATTTAAATCATGGCCAGTTATGGGGGCCTGACAAACCATTTATTCTGTGAAAAAATAGGCTGGTTTCAAACAATATTACCCCAAAATTCCACAAGATGGCAACATTATTCTCCTTAAATGAAGAGGACTGGAGCCCTACCATAATTGAGCAGAGAAACGGAAGCGGACTCAGCAGTTTCTGTGTGGTTGTACTTTGGAGCTAAAGGCTTGGTACGGAAAATATTCACATTGCATTTGCATCTTTAGACCAGCATTAATATCTTCCTAGAGGCTCTACTGTCCTTAAGGACATCTAATAATTTTCAGCCATCTGTTTTGGAGGTGGAGCCAAGGCTGGTATTCAACCAAATGCATGTGGCATCACATTTCTGTAAACACTGGCTTATTATAAACTCAAATTATACTATCAAAAAAAAAACACGTAGGTTGGCTGTTTATCCACACACCAAGATTCAAAATCATAAAAAGCACAAAATGTGAAAAAGAGTTTCACACTAAATTTTAAAGGAACACAAAAAAGTCTTTTCAAATTCTGTTTCATCTTTCAATTTCTGTTTCTGGGTTCATGTACGCATCTAATTTTGTTTGTTCGTCATCTATTTCAAAGCTTGACAGACATGGTCACTGTAAACTAAACCGTTGTTTTATGGCAAGAGCTACATAATGATTGCAAAAGATTCTACATGTGTTTCACAACAACAACATCATACAGGTTAGCACTGAGGACTAAGATTTCATTTCTGGGTAAAGTTTCACTTAAGGCATGCAAAAATAACATTAAAGAAATATTCAATAAAATATAATGAAAACAGATATCATGGTATGATGTAACTCTCATATAATCATTTAGAACACTCACTCACTATCTTCACAACTCTAACAATGCTGTTTTTCCAAATAAAACTTAATCACAAAATACACTATGAGCCACTGATCTCAGATCTGGGTCAGACATTTACCTGACATTCACTGACAAACAGTATTACACTGACCTGTGATTAGAGCCAACGCTCTCTGACAAAAGTCCTCACCCAGAGTCCTCCAATTTGAGGCATGGCTTCCACCACCATTTGAGGCACATAAACTCACGTCCACTTGTTAAGGGAAATAAACAGGAAGAGACAAATTAGAGAAGGAGAAAGGGAGAGAGAGAAAAGACGGAGAGAGAGCTCTATGCTGCTATCACAAAGCAGCAGGATTAACAGTGGAGAACATGCTACAGGGAGACTAGATTATTCTAGAACAGGAAAAAAAAAATGCAAAAATCACTGCTAATCTTATTCTTCCTGCAAAGAGTTTTTTATAGTGTAAAATATTTGAAGTGAACGTTTTAACCATAAAGTCACAATGAAATCAAACTTTCAATCAAAATTTCTCATTCCATAGAAATTACTTTGTTTATAGCTGACACCCCCATTCCATCTTTTAACTCCTCCCCTTCATACTTCTGAACAGATTTTGGTACATAACACCCACTTTGCACAATCCAATAGATTCCTGATGTATAAATTCCTATCCCACATTTTTATTCCCACATTCTGTTTCTCTCTGAACTACGCTAAATTATGGTAGTAAAATGGATTTGCGAATGCTAACATGAATTAAGCAAGAACAACACACACTCACACATACACAGACACAATAAATGATCTAATTTGGACTTTGTAATCCTTATTGGATCCTGCTGTCTATGACACAAAGCCAGACTAAACTTTGATGAGCATTCGGGAACTCTAGAAACTGACGCAGAGCAGTTGTATTGTTCTAGCTGTGGAACTTGGACCAAATAGAGATTGCTACTCGCCATCCATCCCCTGGTGTCAGGAACTCCCCTCCTGCAAGAGTAACAAATCTGATTACAGTTTAGCAGAAGGAGCAAAAAAAAAGATTCTCTAGGGACGGTCTCACTGTGAAACAGGAGTGCGCCGTCATGGCTCTTCTATTAAGAGGGCAGTGTCCAACCTTGTTCAGATGACAGTGACAAATAGGTCCCATTAAAAACCTCTATGGAACAAATTGGCATTGTGGTTGGTTTCGCGATTAGACCGCAGTTGCTCAGTATCTTAAGGATTCAAATAAACAGCTGTGATAAAGAATATTTAGCCAGGAAATCTCACCAAAAAGGACAGACTCTAAAAAAAGACAGACCCGTTCCAGAGAACTTTTGATTCAAACAGTAAAATACTATGTGATGCAACCTTATAGTAACCTCGCAGCTTTCCTGCCACAAATAGCGCAGGCCATTTCATTTTGGCTATTGTGTACTGCCAAACTACCATAACAACTGCTATAATGTTCTGTAGATCAAAATTTCAGGGCCTTTAGGGTTCCAAACCAACAGAATCTCAAGGTACCAAACCATTCTTATATCAGATTTTTCTTCATGAAACACCGAAAGTGAACCTGCACACTCAGAATGGATTTTCACAGAATTTTGAACTTATGCTGTCAGGTATCCTGGTGAAATAGGTTTCCTGGTGAAAGCGAGAATAGGTTAAGCAGTTAAGAAGCTGCACTTCTCTGGCACATGCTAATGCCTTCTAAGATGATTACTGCTATTTCAGGAAGTGACCTTAAACTTTAACAGCATTTTATAAAAAATCAACAGAAAGGAGACAAGTTTGGCAGATTTACATGATTGTTTAAATTTGTTTTTAGTATCAAAGATGCAAGGTAATTATACAGTTAGGTTCTAAATGCATTAGGTGGAGTAATCTATGACTGACTGCAAGAGGGCAGCAAAGAACGTGAAGACCTGTAAGGATCACGTCACCTTTTCTAATAGAAAGCAATCTGCCATAAACACAAAACAGTAATAAATCAGTAGGTTGAGGTAAAGGTCAGAGAAGAAGAAAAAAGAATTAAAGATACTACAGGTTATTGACAGTAAAAAGAAGGCAATATTTCACAAATATTACACTATTAAGAGTGGGTGCTGGTGAGCAACCGATCCTTGTTCACCACGTTGATGAGGAACTCACCAGCCCCACTGTGGAGCGTTTGCTAGAGACTGAGAGCCAAAGACTGCTGCGACCAATGAGCCATCGCCAGAGAGGGCGACAGAGCTGAGGATCCCCGGAGCCAGAGCCTCACCGATCGTCTGAGCAGGTGCAAGAGCTGACTACAATGCACACGACAGTGGATGAAACAGTGGAGAGCGTGGGCGTGGAGGAAAACCCTGCCTTATAGCACCACCAGTGAGGGTGAGCTGAGGGAGGGCTCAGGGGATTTAACTGACTTTGTTTCAGAACTACCCAGTCTTCCGTCATCATCTGAAATGTCTTTCCTGTTACGGCCAAGGAGGCCGTTTTCGAACTGTTTATCTGCCCTGAACAGTCTGTCTGCCCCTACATGACTATGGAGGTCGTGCCCAAACTGTCTGTCATTCCTGAAATATCTGTCTGTCCTGTCTCGACCATGGAGGTCTTTCCCCCATCTCTGGTGCTCCCAGTGCTGGGAATGCTCATCTGCTGTGTGTGGGCAGCACACACCATCCCTGAACCCTCGAACTGCTCAAAACTCCCACCCAGCCTCCCTCTCCCACCATCTCTTCAACAGTCCTCGCCTCTGCCTCCACTGTCCCCTGTCAGCCCCTCTGCTCACCCTTAGCCCACCATCGGTGATATTGGTTCGCCGCAGGTCCGCCAGTCTCCATCAGCATTGTGGCTGGAGGATCCCTTATCTACGCCTCTAGCCTATGAGTCCCAGACTCCGCCTCAGCTTATTGACCCAGCGGCTCCTCCATGGATCCTAGTTCCCTCCTCTCCGCTGGATATCCTCATCCCTCCAGCTCGTCCTTGGTCAGTCATCGACCCTCCATCACCTCCGAACTCCACTCCTCCTCAGGCTCCTTGGGCTCCTCCCTCCCTCCAGCTCCACATTGGTCCTCTGTCGCTCCGGCTACACTACGGCCTTCTGGATCCATGCCTACGCCTCGGTCGCCTGAGACATCTGCTCCACCTTGGCCCTCCATCTGATCTGCCCTGACTCCTCCTGTCTCCATCCTGGCTCCTCCCTCCGTCTGATCCGCCATGGTTCCTCCCTCCATCGTCGCCACCTTGGTCATCCACTTGCCTGCCTTCCTTCCTGCCCTTCGCCATCCTTTTACCATCCCAACTCCACTCCTTTGTCCTCCTCCTTAGTTCCCTCCATCCCTCCTATGTTGTTTTTGCTATGGCACAACGTCTCACCTGGCCGGAGGGCGGAGTACTGTCACATTAATGGAATTCTTTTGTTGTGTTTTCATTTAGTTTCTGTTGTCCTTTGATTAGTTCTTTTATTTTACCTTTGTTTGATTAGTTATCATCCTCACCTGCCTGTCCCTCATTATCTCACCCTACTTAAGTTACCCTTTCAGTTCAGTTAGCTGACAATAATACCACAGCACCAGCAATTAAACATACAACTATGATTTAGCATATTGCATCTAAACACACAGTTTTTTAATTACGCAATTTTTCTGCATGACTAATTCTCATCCAACTCAGTAAAAGCTTTAAAACCTAGAGCTAAGGTCATAGCAAGTGTAATGACCCAGAACTCGACATGGGATCCATATGCAGGCTTTATTGCAGAGACTCGTAGTCGTACAGGCAATGGTCAATACCAGCAATATCAACAACGTAGGAAGAACAGAGAATCAAAATCCAGTAACAAGCAAGGGTCGGTAGGTAGGCAGCAAAGGTACGGAAAGGATATCAAACAGGATCGGCAACAGGAAATCAAACACGGGTAATAACGCTCAGAAATGACAGACACAGCAAATCAAGACTTCGCGTTGATCTCCTGTGATAGTCCAGCTTTTATACACAAGTCCTGATGAAGAGCACCTGTGACGGTGATTAGAGTCCAAGGACGGGGCTTGTGGGAAATGTAGTGTAGTCAGTGTAAATGAATGGATGTGTGTCAGTATTCAGGTGAGGGTGCCCTCTGCTGGCCAGCAGAGGGAATCACGGGGTTCGTCTCCGTGACAGCATTTAGTGTAGTCAGTTTTGAAAATCTTGGCAAATGCAGCTAAAACATAAGTGTGTGATCAAGAAATTCTGCATTAAAGTGCTTCTATGACCGACTACCATTTAAAGCAAAAGCTGTAATTTTCACAAAGCTTGAATGACTCCCTACACTTTCATGAAAACCTATGGAATATTTATATAAAGCAAATATATATACAAAGCAATTTTTTCAAAGAAATAAGAAAATACTTCATGGTGTTACATTTACACTTACATTTACATTTCTTAAAAGTGAGCAAATGCACTCGGCTCCAAAATCAAAACCAGTTAGAAAAGACGAGCTGCTGATCTGACCATTGGTCACCCCACACTGCACATTTCTGAGTTTCTTTGCTAATTGATCGAATTAACCTTTGCTTTAGACCAGAATAAAGATCTGCATCCTGGTGAGAATGTTAACAGACTGTGACAGCACAGTGGCCCAACTCATTACAGAAATTATGATAAGACATTATGTTCCAGAATCATCAATTGTACATCCTATTTTCAACTAACGAAGTGTCTAAACATTTAATAACATGTTAAGAGGGAATCATGGAAGTCAAAACCATCCATCTTTAGATCTCACTTATACTTACTAAAAGCACATGAGAGCATTTGTCCTTAAGCTGCATTTGACCTTGAGTATGAATGAAGGAGTTAAACCAATCAAGATTCAAAACCAATCTGATTCTCCTTTAGAGAAAAGACAAAAGCTTGCCTTGTGGAGATTTGAGTTTATGAAGAACACATTTAAAATACCAGAGGCACAGAGAAGCATCTCCTGCCACATCAGCAAGGTTAAAAATAACTTTATTTCAGAAAAAAGCCCTAAAGCGGCAGAATGTGCCCACTGCTTAAGAATGAACTATGAGCAAATGTCACATCAGCAGACAAAGCACATGCAACCTTAATGGAACAAATAATAACAATTAAAACATTGACCTCAAGACATAAAAACATTGTTTTAAATTAGAACAATAAACATTAGAACACTCTTGGGGTGAATGAATTCAAACAAACATCCTAAAAATCAATTTGAGTAACATTTGTATGCTGCTGAAAAAATCACTTATAAACTTTATTTCACATGTTTTCTTTTACCTATTTTCCTATTAAAAGGAAAAATGGCAAAAATAAAGCATAAGCTTACCTATGAGAGCCTGGAAAAGACTGCTTTTGAAAATGCCCATGACTCTTAAGATGGAAGCTTTGAGCTGTTGTTCCTCTGGTTTCTTCAGTTTGGAGCAGTAGTCCTCCAGGAGGCATATTGCCCTGGCCGTGTCTGTAAGACAGAAAAAAAATGTATGTTACTTACATTTTTTAATACAACATTTAGCATGGAACATATAACATCCATTATTATTATTATTTATTATTACATTTATTTTTAAATAAATGTCTTTAGAGTGCTCGCTCACAAACAATAAAAATGAAAATGTATGAAGCAACGTTTTAAGGTTAAAAGCATTTTGATTGTTCACAACTTTTTGCTTAACAAGATGTTAACTAATTGACTGGAGTCATGTGAATTATTGTGATGTTTTTGGCAAATTTTTATTTTTTGGTGAAATATTCCTTTAATGCACATTACTAGTCAAACTGTGAATGATTCATTGATGCAGGATTCACTCAGTATGTCACATTAGAAATAAAATGAGCTGTGAATTGTCATAGAATGACAATCTAAACTGACAATTAAGTTTTACTTCCAATGGGACATCCTTTAAGAACACAGCAGAGAAACTGTCTTCAAACAATACACTGTATTTCTACATGCTTTTATAACATGGAAACAAGTTAACAACGTGCAGAGACCCTGATAGACGCTTTACTACTGGCACAGATCATCAGAGTGACTGAGCATGACTCAGTCACTTAGTCACACAGACAAACAGACACTAGGGACAGGACGGGGGTTAATTCCTGTCTTCACCAGAGCCCTCTGAGCAACATAAAACTTTAACATTTGAAATACATTGTAATCAGTAACACGTGAAAATGATTACTGTGCATGCTTTAATGAGACTTCTGCTAATGACAAACTACTACAATAAACAACAATAAAATAAAACAATAAAAATTGGAGATGCACTTCATTTACAAAATGCAATAAAAAAGACTTGTAGACATGCATGTCATTTAAAGAGTAACTAAAAACACAGCTGTATAACAGTCTGAAATATAAATACAATCCAGCATCCGAGATCATACAAGGTCATAGGCAAGTTGGCCATACTTGTCTATTTTTACAGACTACAAACTTACAGCAGAGTGTAATTACACTACTAATATGCCTACATATATAATTACACAGTTTGAAGTCCCTACTGCATATTTTAAGCTTAGAAGGTACAGAAGTCAAAATAAAATAAGGATAATAAAAGGCACAGCCACAACAGTCCTGCTATAACATGATCAATTTTGCCTGCTTCAGCAACCACAACATATTCACCTAAACAATCCTGACTCCTGACATTCTGCATTACCCAAAGACATAGCTATATAAATATATCTACATGTGAAAATTGACATGCTATATTTAAACATTTTGCACAATCTGACAAATAAACATTATGCATACAGCTCTTATGACCTCATATTAAGAGACTGCATGTAATATTCATACTTAAAAATAATTGTATCTTCACTAGATATGATTAAAATGATGAAAAAGAAGACACACAGGTTCTAGGTTCTGTTAGTTGTCACCAGTATAACCAATTTGTAATATATGTAATATATGAGATTACTAGAGTACGTTTTGCAAGAAAATTGTATTTCAGAATTATTTGTGAAATTTACTAGCAATTTCTGAATAAAAATCTCTACACTATTTTTTTTTTCAGTGTACAGTAGCCTACAATTTATCTTATTCATTCATATACATTTTAACCTGAAATAATGCCGCCCTAAAAAAGTCCACGTCAACGAAAGTTGTTAAATACAAAATCATGTTGTCACAATTACGCACATACGCTGATATTTATTTCTCACCTCGTTTTCTTAAGGGCATAATTACTCCTTTATGTCCTTGTGGGGTTGTCACGCGTGGAAACAGCAACACAAAAGTTTCGCCTTCATCTGCTGTCACAGTGTTTTTGAGAAAGTGTCACCTGCTAAAGCAGCAAGTTCCTACTCATTTCGTTGATGCAGATGTGAACCATAAACTGTATGATGTAAACGCGAACAGAATGGCAGCTCTCGGGGTCGTTGCTTGTTATTGTCAAGTTAAAAAGGAAAGACACGCGCCGAAACATCTTGCAGAAGAAAACACATTCTGAGTGCATGACTGTCGCTCATGAGTAATAATTCCATAATCCAATAGAAAGAGTGGATAGTGATCGAGTGCACCTTGGTGTATATAAATCTGCTCTCCAGTGTCCATATACTCTCGGTATTGAGCTCTCTGATGATTATTTTGCTGGAATATTCGCGCAACTACTGACTCCTTAAATGCCTTTGGTGTTTAACTACATAAACATAATTCAGTCCCGCTGTCCATAACACAATCCATACAGTCCTGACAAATATTGAAGGCGCAGTGACTATCTAAACTAAATCTAACCACTAGTTTTTGCCCCAAAGGGCTATATACATTGAATCACAAAGAGTCTCCAGTGCATGGCTTGTTTTGGATAAGATTCAGTCAACAAATGCTGATCAAGCATTATTTTAAATCCTTAAACTGTCAATATGGAGGTCTAGCAACAGTTTGATGAATACATAAGCATGACATCCTGCTATCTCGTGCCCGTGTCAGTTAAAAGATGCATGCTAGTAGTTCTTCAAGAACGACTTGTTCTGTAGCCTACATGTGTCTTGTGTTTTATATTCCGATCCTTGAACAGAAAAAAAAAGAAAATTAAAAGCAAAACCATAACCATTCAGGCAAACTGGTGTGTGAAATCCAGATCTCGAGCTAGAGACAGAAGACTAAACAAGGCAGGACGTATTTTCCCCGTGAAACAGCAGCCTGTCGGTGCGACGCCTGTCGGAAAACACCTGCAAGTTTCATCCAGCTTTCCGATAAAGCATGGCTCCACAATTGTCTCTGTAATTAAGCCAATCTGAGCAGATATACCAAAGGTCCTCGTCAAATGTCCCGAAATGCAGTTAAGAACAACTTCATCTCCTTTCCCGTCATTTTTTCTGTGAATTTTCACGGCATCTTTTGCCAAAGCTGGTTTGCAGACTCTGTCTACGGTGGGTGCAGTATCACCACCAGCAGCAGCAGCATCATCACCAGTTTCGCCCTAGCAACGAGAGGGTTGACCCGCGGGGATTGACAGGGCGCGTCCACCAATGGCGTTCGTTCATTCGGTCAGTTGGCCCATGCACGGACCAATAGTTATCGCCGTATTGTTCCTGGATCTCGGGGTGAAAGTTGAATGGAACATGTGGTTAGACATGGCTGCGCACTGCTGGCATTGAGGACTGTTACTGTTTAACAGGGGATGGAAATAATTTAGCGCTTATTTAAAAGCTCATTCGTATGTAAGTAGCAATCTTACTATGCATAAATGATGTAGTGACCATGTGCAAATGAAGCTGTAAATAAACAGACAGTATTACGACTGTGTTTGACGTTCAGCTGCACATCAACACAGGCAAAACAAACCAGCTGTCATTCGCTTTGACCGATGCGTCTCTTGCTATGAACGCTGCGTTTTTAAAATGCCATATCAATGTCATATCAAGTTCATTTTATAAAGAGGCGTCTTACTAAAATATGTCCTCTACGGAGGATTAATATGAATTTCATGGATATCCAGATAGCAAGCTGTATAGAATGTATGAAAATAATTAATAGTAGGCTATTATAAGCGTAATGACACAGTAGCAACATAAACAAAACTATCCCTTCTGAGTTTATAAATGGACTCATGAATTATCCGTTTATATGTCGGTGAGTTATTATTAATCTTATTCTGAAATTAAAAAAAAAAAGAAAAAAAAAACTCACTGGTCGATAAACCGCTGCAGATTTTCTTCAGACGAACCAACCGTTTACATGTGCAGTAGTTGTAATAGCCTTCAGGTCACCAAAATGAAATATCAACATTTTAATATGTTGTCACAACGTTGTTAGAAGGTTGTCTGTCTGCTTGAATCCATTTGTTGATATTATATCTTTATCTCATTTTAGATTAATATGACAGACAACGGGACGTTTGTGAAAGAAACAGGCCAAGGCCAGACAGTATCCAGGCCGAAGATTACTGAAATGCTGAATGAGAAGTTTGAAAGGCTCGCTGATATAGACAAGTAAGTTAGGGTTTGTTTGTTTTTGTTTTATTACACATAATATGTCACAACTTTGTTTCCCTCATTGTAGTTAGCTGACGAAATTCCCTGTTCTAACCCCAACAGAAAGCTCTTTTCATACGGCCCCATATATTTGGCTGGCAACGCTGGGTTTGCTGGTTTGATTGCCAACAGCTTTTACAGACGTGTACTAAATGTCACCCAAGGACGATTTACTTCCAGTCTTCCCATGGCTGTCCTTCCCTTTCTGACAACTGCAGCACTATACACTGCGACCGTCACAAACCCCTTAATGTCAGGTATGAAATGGATGTAGGATTTTATGAAGATTGGTATTAAGTAGTTTCCACGTGACTCGGGTCTAAACTTCTACCTCTTTGAAAACGTCAGTCAGTAGTTATTGGTAAAATCAACTGAAGTTATGTGTACGCGTCAGTACGAAAATCAAAACATGATTGGCTAGATTTTGTTTAATCGACACCTCGTTTTATTATTTCTGATCGATATCAAAGCCATTACCAGGATTTTTATGTTCTAAGCTCAAGTACATTTAATTTCTTCTTTTTAGGCTTTTATTGTGTGCACTTTATATTTTTTTCTGTTACCTTGCAACGCTCTTGAGCAAGTCACATGAAAGCTACTTGAGTTTTTCTTAATGTTCTGCATTGTATTGAGTAGCTACATTGTAATTATAGGTGATCTAAACTGCCCAACCTGTACCCTGATTAGAGGGGCTTTGGTTGGCGTGGTTGGTGGTGGCATATATCCCATTTTGTTGGCCTTACCTGTCAATGCTGGTCTTGCAGCCAGGTTAGTCCACATTATTACTACATACTGTCTTTCTTACAAATAGATTGTGGCAAGTTATGCATGACTGAATATAACTGATATCCATTTGTCTTGCAGGTATAACAGTGCACCAATGCCAGAGAAGGGGAACATGATACGCTTCTGGACGAACCTCAGCAAACCCGTAGTAAAGAAGATGTATGTTGTTTTACTGCTGCAGGGATTGTTTGGAACCTACTTGAGCTCTAAGCAGTTTGACATCTACCTAAAAATGCTAAAAATAACAGATTCTGACAGTGAAGCGCTTCATGGTTAGCAGTGAACTCATCCATAAATTCAACTATACCTTAGTACTCTCAGCCCAATTGTTGAAAAGGGAGAAGTCTACTGAAGCTTCCAAAAATATCCTAAATCACAAGTTGAAGTATTTGAAAACATTTAATGTAGTTTCTTCTAAGTCTCTGAATAGCATAAACTGTCTGGAAGTTGTGTTACTACAGATACTACAAAACATTAATTAGAGCCTTGCCTAAACCATTTGATTTGTGTGCATGTGCGATAAAAATAGTGGATAAAAAGTGGTGTAAACACAAATGCCTTTTGGTAATGTACAACTAATAAAATGATCAAATGGAGAACATGTGGATCAATTACCAGTTTCTGTTAGCTACTAATAATAAAAACAATGCACTAGGAAACATGCTTATGCATTATTTACACGCTTATTTATAACTCATTTACTGCCACAAAGAGATTTTGTAATCTGAGCTTATTTCCAATTCCCTACCCACAACAATGGACCAAACAGTTCTGAAATGTAAACAGAGTAACACCAGCATTAGCTTTTAAATATGAGGACCAAAATTCAATTCAGTCACAATTCAAAACTAACATTTGAGTCAATACTACAATATTTGGGTAAATAAGAACTATATCAATAGAGGTACTGTAAGATTAAAACTTACTTTTTGGACACTAACATTTTTCAAACATTTAATATTTCAAAAGGTAGATTTATAATCATCCTACAAGCTGTTACCACAGAGGAAAAAAAAAAAAAAAAGTGTTTCTATGTCTGACACAGCGGTGTTGGCACTAATATTCATTAAAACGTTCTATTTACACTGACAGCAGTATGGAGTACCAGAATAAGAAAAATCCACTGCAGTTATACATTTCAGAACCGCTTGGGTTGATCTGCAAAGCTATAGAGAGCCACTGTCATTAGATCTGACCAACAATGGCCCAAACAGAATAGCTGTGTTTGTTTCTCGGGGTGTCACTGAATTACCAGAGCCATTAAGGAATTTTGCAGTACACATTTGTATATAATGGAGAAACCACCACCACTCTTTATCCACCTTGAAGAGAAGTAAGAAAAGGCTCTTGTAGAGAGCGAAGAAAGTGCTGTCTAAAAAGAAAAGGAGAGTGTAGTTAACATCTTAACAGGACACAAATCAATTTGCATTACTCAAATGAAAATTTATTACATTTCACTTCAAAACAGCTGAAGCCATGTGCCCGCATAGTCTTTGGATTTCCATTACATCTCACACATAGAGGATCATCCTCAAAAACCATGACCCTTTGAAAATTCCATTTTAGAACATACCATTTCTCCCGACAACTGTCAAATAAAGCCCAAGTGCTTTAACAAATCAAGATGAAACACATGGAAATGAGACAGATGTAAAATGCATTGTAGTCAAACATTACTTTAAACAGGAGAGTTTAAATACTCATTTAGATGCTAAACGAGCGTTACAGTATCTGACGTCTTTAGGGGTGTGATAAAGAATCAGTAAAAACTGTAACTTACACGGTTTCATGTACTACCTTTTTTTAAATTTACCAGGCCATGATGCAAGTTGCTGGTCCCGATTCTTCTGCTTTCCCCACAGCAAAATCCACTTTAGCATAAAGAAAAATAAGGGTTCTACATGAAAAACATTCTTTAGAAAAATAGTGTTATTTCAGAAAGGGCTCATCTATTTTCAGCTAAATACAAACTTGCATGGAATCTTGTTTTGAATCAACATCTATGTATCAACACTGAATAAACAGATACATAGATTAATATAAGCGGAAGCCCTGTGTGAAATATCACTCATTTACATAATTCTTTAACTTTTTTTTGTCCACTTAACTACTTCCCTTAAGTCTATTTTAAATGAAATTACATACTACAATTGAGTAATCCAATAAACATCCAAAGTATGCATTTCAAAAAACAGTGCTTAATTTCTTTTTGTAGATTATCTCCAATACTTTAAACAGATACCAAATGAAAATGAAACAGAAATTATAGGTTATTTACAGTTCATATTGTGCCGTGAACCGGCAAAAAGCATTGTCCTCATCTTAGGAGTTAACCAGTTCTGTGCAGTCTTCTACAGCTTGATCCTTACCATGGATTTCAGCAGTCAAGGATGCTCTGTGACCCACTCATCCAGCATGGCGGACCAAGCACCTAGAAGAAAACTGTCAACAAGTTTAGCAGTAACTTGTATTGAAAGCAAGTTCAATAGACATGCCATTCAAGCTCTGCACACATTTAAACAGTTAAATCTATATTTGACAACTACTGTTGTCATGTCCCCTCATTTACATCTTGTGCAAATGTTCAGTCTCGGGAAACGGTGAAAAGGTAAAATACTTGACCCTACATTTTATGCGACAAGCTTGAACTCTCTGCACATTTGGTGCAGAATTCCACCGAGACGTGGTCTCTGTCCACATGCAGGCAGATGCCACCTGCAGTATCTTTGTCTTCCACCTTCACCCTCTTCCTCGGCATGGCATAATCGTGGTCATTCTTGTTGGATTCCTGGAAAAGCGAGGTAGAGAATTTCATGCCGTTCACACCGCTCAATCTAGACAACAGCTGAGCCAGCATGCTCTCATTGGCCAACACGGATCTCAAGTACCTAGTTTCATTCTCCAACTCCTCCACTCTCTTGTTGAGATTCCCGTTTTCCTGCTTGAGATCGCGGTTTTCTGTCGTCAAAGAACCAACTCTCTGTTCCAAGCCACTGATGTATTCTTTCTTCTTTAATCGGTTCATCCTCGCTGCAATGGCGTTCTTGTTGAAGATCCGACCAGAGACACCTTGCAGTTTTGACCTCTGGACTGCACCTCTACAGCGGGTTGAGGGAACATCAAGCACTGCGCTTTGGTCGGTCTCATCACTGGTCGTCGTCTGCGATTCAAAGTTGACGAAATCATCAAGCACATCGTTGTCAAGGTCCCAGTTGAGCCCGGAGCCAAGCAGGTCATCCAGACCCCAATCATTGGTGTCACTTTCTGGAGAAGTCAGCATGTTTGTTTCACTTGTATTGCTGATTATGGAAACACTATCAATCTCGAGGGAGGTAACATTACTTGTGCATGTGATATCAGCGTTTAGGGTGGTTCTTCCTCTTTTTCTGGTGATCATGGCTGTGTTCCTGGATATTGTGTAAGCTGCATAGAAATAAAACATTAGGAAATTAGCAGAAAATAAATAACAGCAAGAATCTGCACACACACGCGCTCACTTCAATAAAACAAACACTTCGCACTAACGTTAACGTACTGTCTTCACGAAAATGTAAACGAGACTCGTGTCGTTTAAATTAGGTGAATATTTCCATCTGTATTCGACTAAGGATAAATTCAAACGCGAGGGTGAAATTATGTAAATTTTGGAGTTCGAGCTTAAAATATCGCAAAGAATAAACGACCAAACATCCGGGTGCCTCCTTTCGCGGTTAGCAAACAATATTTAACAAAACATTGATATAAAGGTATTTTTTTTTATATAAAATACGTTTAAGTCAATGCATCCTCTTTCTTTTAATATAATAATCAATACGTAAACAACTCTTAATATCGAATACAACAACGGATTTATTTAATATTCGCAGAGGTTTCGTCTAACGTTAGCAGGCCGCAGCAGCGCGCATTAGCCTGCGTGACAAAGCAGATTCCTCACGCAAAGCAAGCTACATATATTTTTTTTATAACCGAAGCAACTTACCTTAAATTGAGTACTGATTTCTTGTGACGTCGATTGATTGAGGGGAAAAAACGAAAAAACTAAATTAACAAGAAAAAAAAAGTATTTGAGCTCAGACAAAGTACATGCAACGCACTTCGAACGACACTGAGAGGAACTAAAATGGCGAGTCCTGAAATATCGCGATACTTTACGTAAGCGTTGCTTCTCGGAGAGGAGGAGCAACGATTGGATGTTTTTGCTGTCACGTTGTTTTTTGGAGGATGTAGACAGGTTTTTGTTTTGGGAAGAGTGGGGTAATCTTTTAGCAGAACTTCACTTGCGTTAGCATCCCATTGACTCCCATTCATTTTTGCGTCACTTTGACATCGAATAACTTTACATCTGAGGTGTTTAAAGACTCCATTTGTTCATTATTTATTTCTAAAGATACAAGACAATGTATAAAGGGCTCCATTACCTTCTATGTTACATTATGGCCCCGTAGAAACAGTTTTTGTAAAAATAGGCTAACGATTGCGTCATAACCACTCGACTCTCTGTCGCACAGTAGAGAAATTACCGTACAGACAGGAGGAGAAGCTCGCAGGCAATCGGGGAGATGTCAAGAGATATGGCGTACTGGCGTTAGATTTTAAAATACTATACAAAATCATTAATCAGAATACTTACTCCTGCTCACTCACGCCAAAGAACTCCCCCGCTCAAACTCTCCGTCTCTGCAAGATTAACGATGGCAGTTTGCACGCACAGCTACTAGAAGGTTTACATCTGTCAGACAGGTTGCTGACGTCATCAAGCTTAGTTTGAGTCTGCGCGTCAGAAACGGAAGTTCTAAAAATCGCTAAAAACGGGCTTCACTTGTCTCAATTGAGTTCCAATGGGGTCGCTGTGTCCATTTCTTTTACTGTCTATGGTCACGTTGAGTTGGTTATCTGTCACAGACTATAGTTCATTTCACACAACTTTTACTTTGTGTTTATTACTAGATGCTCAGAATTTTACATATAAAAGTGATGGCAGTTGGACTATTTAAAGTTGTGTGTCTTAGGATGCTCTTTCAAGGCAATTATCAAAAGATCTTTGCAGATTTTTAAACAGGCATTTTTATTTCACGATATTTAATCCACTTACTTTACAGTAACAGGCATATTAGATTTTCATTCTCTATGTTCCCTCAACAAAAATTCAAGAAACCATCAAGAAACCATCAAGTTAGTTCCTATATATTAAACATTACATACTGTCTTCCTATATAATGCATTCTTCATGTTCACAATCATTTTTCATGTATTTGTTCAAAAGTGTCACCATGTCTCAGTTTCCAACTATCTAGACATTCTTGCCATGACCATCATTCTCAAAGGTAAAATATCTTCCACCCATTCGTTCGCAAATTGCATCATTCTCTCCCACAGAGCTGCTTCAGCAACATTAGAGTCCATCCAGTTCACCTCCGTGCCATAACTTTTACCTGCAATAAGATAATATTGACAATAAGTCGTGAAAATTGTAATTTTTTATTATTATTTTTTTTTAAGTATGGTTGTAATTCCTCTTTCAATGACCTGTTCCAGGACCCAGCCTAATACCCCCAATGAAGTGGTTGTTGAGTCTGTCATGATCCCACACAGTAAGCTCCACACAGGCCTCTTTGAGGTCCTCTTGCCTGAAACCATCATACACCATGGTGTGGTTAAACACAGGGTTAGATGCCCTCTTCAACACCCTGGTCTTCTGACGGTTTTTGCGACTTGTATCTGGGAGGACTGCGCTGAAAAGGCAGAATTCACACAGGATGGGCATCCCACATCTAATGATCCAACACATACAAATGTATCCAAAAAAACAGCTATAAATACCATTTCACAAAGGGGTCAATGGCAACACCTCTGGTAATAGGCAGATTCTTGCATTCTTTCACCCATATTTGCACCTCACCATTCCCCTTGTTCTTGTGACCTACACAATCAACATGTTATCAGAAAGGAAGATGCTTCTAAAAACATAATAAAATGTCAGCAGCTTACTCTGAGAAGTATGTGGGACGAAACGCAGTGCGACTTTAATCTCTGCACTCATTTCCACGCTGCCTACAGAATGTTTTGGGCTGGTAGGAACCTGTACCTATAGGTTGATAAAGAAAGGTGAACTTTAGAGAAATTCCAACAAACATGACCTCATACAAACAGGATTTTAGATGTATTGTTCACAGTTTTCTCAAAAAAAAACATTTTTTATTCTGCTGTTCATATTTTCAACAATATGAACCTACATACAAATTGGTCTGCAAGCCACCAGTTCAAAACTATTCTAACAGGTTATTTTGACCAAAATATACATGACTATTAATATCTTACCCTTCCTTTGAGTAAATATTCATTCATCTGAGTATTACTGAAATCCCATTCAGCCAAATCGAGCTCAGTCTCTCCAAGAAACATGTTACGCCCAAACGTATCATTGTGCCACACAGATATGTTCAGCTTCTGGGTTTTCAGCGTCTCCACTGGAATCTTAAACTGCATAGAAATGACAACTTTGATCATCAAATTCATTTTAAAACATATCTCAAGAAGTTTAGAATTCTCATACCCGTAGAATTTCATTGTAAGCTGGATCCAGAGTCTTCTTCCTCACACATGTTTTTTTCTTTCCATATTTTGCTTTGTCAGGTAACAAGTAACATTTAACATACCTGAAGTTCAATCAGACAAAGCACATTTATTATTGTTTATCCATCTTTAGAGAATCTATATTCTCCTGATGAGAAATATTAGTCCACTTACGGATCAGATCGGTTCCTTTTAACATCCGCCACAGCGAGGTCCTTGCACTGCACAACAAAGATGTGGAACTCTCCCAGTTTTTGCACGTAGTGAATGGCGAACTGGATTGTGCCTTTGACCTCCACATTACCAAACTCACCACTGTAGATGCTCATTACACTACCAGTGACCTATACATACCCCATAAAGACACAGAAATCATTTTATAATAGCATATTATCACAGTGTGCAAAAACAAATAGATTAATATGTTAATTTGCATTATATTAGAGCAAAAATTGTTGTATTCAGAATCATTGGGTTGTGTTAAAAGCAGGGGTCACATACAGAGGACATGGAGGCCACTTCAGAGCAAGAGCTAAAATTAGAAGAAGTGTTGCATGTTCTCAGTCTGTCATAGTAGAAACTGCTCACTGAGGCACAGTCAGTGTTTCTGCAAGCCATCTATTAGTCACATGCACAAACAACATGAGGTTGTTAGCATTCATGCAGGTTAATATAGGCAGCGAATGTTGGTGATAGGTTAAAACATAAAAATAATACTTTTTACAACTAATCCAGGGTGAAGGTTGTTATTCAACATTAGCATTAAAGAGGCTCCTGGGTTTTGGTTTGTATTTTACCTCTTGTTGCATGAATGCAGGCACAGACATGCTCATCATCTTCACCTGTTCTGGGTCAGAGAAGGACGTTTTGGTGTTGGAAGTGACTGCAGACACTGAGACAAAGGAAACAGTCATTCAGTGGATGTACATTATGGATCCAGATAGAGATTAAATGAATACTGAGGGGGGTTTTTTTTGGCAGAAATAACTAATTTTGAAGAGTTTGTGTCTAGAGTTGTTCATTGAAGAGCATATTTTATATTTTATATGAAGAATTTATTTAGTTACTCCATCTACCTCACCATTAGATGCATGTTTTGGGTGGTACGGAATGCAAACACTTTAATCGCTGCCATTAATCCAATCAAATTTTCATGGGCCAGTTAATGCATTCCTTTAGCCATATCAAGAAGTAAAATATACATGAAAGGGCAAGGGTTGATTATGAAAAGGAGGTTTTATGTCTAATTTAATGCCAGGGGCTTACCTTCTGCTCTTGATGTAATAATGCAAATGTATAATACTCTATGAACATTAGTTAATAAGCTTTAGCAGAGGCTGATCAAAATCATTTAAAAATCATTAAAAGACTATTTGAAATGTAGTTACTTTATTACTGATTTATTATTATTCATATATATTAAAAAAAGACAAATATTTACCATTTTCCATACTCAGCCCAACGTCACTCCTCGGATCAGTCTTCCATCTCTCTCTGGTTCAGATGACAATGTATTGTTAAATAAAAATTTAAACAAAAAAATAATTTATTATATTATAAAACATAGTAAAATGAGGTACAGCATAAAAATGCTTGAGAAACCTGGATATACTATTTTTTGATTCCACTAGACACATTGGGAATTCTAAACAAATGTCCAGCAGAGGGCGAAAAAGAATGTCACTCCTTCAGAACTGCAACAGGTCTGTAAAAGCCATTATCCTCAAACACCAAAACATTTTCAACTTTATCTTAAATAAGGTCTTAAAGTCAACAAAACATAGGGCAAGAAAGATGAAGGAAACTTACGTAAAGTTGTGGATGCCAGGTCCTCTAGACTTTTGGAAATAGAGATGGGTCTGGCATTGGCTCGCTCAAGGGCAGCTTTGACAGAGCTGTCATCCTCACTGTCACCTGTCACAGCCCATATCAAGAAGGAATCAGCAAACCATATAAAAGCAGAGGTCTACTGGTGCATTATATACTGTACAACTATTAGTACTGAATATCTGATTTGAAACACTGATTTTAGGGGGCATTTCCACCTATTAGATTCTGATTTCAGAGGATTTTAAATTTATCTGTAATTACTACGTACAATGTAATTTAAAAATAACATAAGAGCATCATCAAAAAAATAAAAAAAATCATTAATTAAATTAATTACATGAATATAGAAAGATCTAATTAAAATTATTTAATATTGGTTATACATTTAAAATATTAAGATATACAAAAAAATACTTATGAAATTATTTATTACATAATAAATTAAAAATGACATAATCAATTAAAACAATATAATAAAGACTTTAATGATTGTAAGCTGATTTATCAGTGTCAGAGGTACTTGTGTTCATTTGACTCTAACTATAAACAATCTTTCAAGCTCCATGTTATAAACTAAAACTTACCAGGAATAATAAAAAAAAAAAGTTTCATGATTTCAAAGAAAAAAGTTCTAATTACCTAAATAGATCATTATAGAAACACGTAGAGGCAGGGCTTAAATAGTCATACGTCTGAAGAACAAGTAGGTAATTTTATCATGTTTACCAACTTTAGCACCTTGCTTGAGCGAAGCATCAAGTAGGGCGTTTCTTAGTCACACTGAGCACTTGTTTTAAGGACATAAACCCTGCTTCCACAAAAATCACAGAACCAATCAAGGCCTTTTCTATTGAAACTAGACTGAACCAAAATGGAGAGGTGAGCTCACAGTATGAACTGGCGTGTGAGATTGACCAGGCTTCAGGTGTGGAGCTCCCCGAGGAGTCAAAGGTGATCTCCTCTGATTCAGGCTGGGAGTGTCGAGAAGGGGAGCTCTCATTGCTCACTCTGCCTTGGTTCACCTGTTCAAAAGTTTCACCTGCCTGCACCTTAACCTGTTCCCTTTCATCAAAGACTGCCTGCTCAGGTACACCCAGGTAATAGTGTAAACTCAAGGGAATATAAAACCGGGTCAAAGAGTCTGCTGACAACTTTCGTTCTTTGGGCATGATGGGTCTTACATCACTGCCTCCATCTGAAGTCTTCCTGTGGAGTTCAGGAGAGGTACATGGCCTGGTTTGCTCTGGTTTAACCCTTACAATGCATGGACTCTTGTCAGCAGGATTAATATCTATCACAAAGGTTCTTAAGGGAGAACCATCCTTCCTGGATTCTTTGTTTGGATATGAATCTCTACAAGGTACTTTAGACTGCAGTAATGGGCTGGGTGTTCTGGTTTGATCTTGGTCTTTTGGGTGGTAAATGTCAGTGGACTGTGGCTTATCACGTTGACCTTTTGCAGGGAGACTTCTGAGGGGAGATGGTGGTGGACTTGGCTTTGAATGCTTGTCTGAAATGGACTGTTTGAAATTAGAAATATTCTGGGTGATGTAAGGTACCCTACCTCTGATATCTTGAAGGTCTTGTAATGGCACTGTACTTGGACTTCTCTGTTTTTCCTCGGTCTGTTCCATCTTCTCTTTTTGTGTCAAAGCAGCCTCTTTGAAAATCATTCTCTCTGGGGAACTTGGGTTGTTTGATCTGATGTCAAACTGAGGTTCAGAATGTTCTACTAAAGAATGTTTTGGAGATGACTCTGGGGATGGATCTTTAACGTTGGCTGTACACGTTGGTGAGCCTTCAATTATAAGGCCACTTTTTTCTATCTCCCAAAATGACTTGAGATCATTAATCAAGACTTTATCCTCCTGTTGAATTGGGGTCATTTTGTAGGTGGAGATTTCCTTTTTCAAGTCAGATATGTCCCTGGAGAGTGACTCTTCCTGTAGCTCATTACCCAGAGATTTATCTTTGTGTTTTAGCAATGAACTGGCATTCTTTTTCACCATGAGAGTTTGTAGTTCGCTGCTTGAAACTTCTGAGACCCTATTGTTCTCCAAACTAGAAGGCTTCTCATCTTCATGTGAGGATACGGCTGATATATCAACACCATTGGATGCTCTTCTAGGTGAGACTCGAGAAATCTCACATGTTGTAGATTCTACATCAACTGGATTTGGATCATTGGGTTTGGGTTCTGATGGGCTGATGCTTGAATCTGACAACCTTCTGTCCACAGCATTGTGATAATTCTCATTAAGCTGAGAGGTCTCACTTTCTTCTACCTCGGCTTTCTTTTTGATGCTTAATATTTTAGGCCCTCTGTTCCCCCTTTCCCAGAATGACTTCAGGTTGGCCAGTACTCCTGGTGATATTTCACCTTGGTCAAACGTCTCTCTTTGTGGAGGATCTTCACATATTGGTTTGTCTGTTTTTTCCTGCAATATTTCTGCAGTTTTGCTGTTTGTAGAAACAGAGGTCTGTGGAAGTATATTATCATCTTCAGGTCTCAAAGTGCAAGATGTATTATATTCTGAACTTTCTGTTTTATCTTGACTTATCTCTTCTTTGTCAGATGCTTGAACTTCAGAACACTTGTCTTTTTTCTCTGCTCTCGAAAACAATGCAAAAATTCCCCTACGTTGCTTTGGTGGTGGCTTGGTCTTTGGCTGTACAACTGGAGGCACTGAATCTTCTGACTTGGCTTCTCGGTTTTCATGATCTTTTGGTTCCTCTTCATTCACCTCTCTCTTAACTGGTGACTCCTTCAGCTTTCCATCTCGAGAACCTCTCCCAAACCATTCAAGTACCTTAGAAAACGAATGACCCTCTTCCACTGTAAGCTTATCAGTCTGGCCCTCTGCACATAAGCCAATGGCCTTACCTGTTACTTCAGTAGAGTAGTGGAAGTTGGACACCTGTGAGGACTGACGCTCACCATAAACCTCATGATAACCTACAGTGAAAACAATCACAAGTTTGAAAGTCTTAATTTTTGCATGTAAGTGATAGAGAATAATGTTTGTCATCAGATGATGATATTACACATTAAACTTGAAGTAAACACCCAGATAATAGTCATTTCTTGCAGTGCTTATTTACTAATCACCATTTGTGGATTAATCAACATACACATGAGCATTCACCAGAAGTCATGTGCTGTATGTATGAGATATGCACGCACATGCAGTTAGTATGAGGGTACACAGATGTGTTAGCATGTGAACTGTTGAATTACAGGTTGATTGATTTTTTGGCTGATTATTTCACTTAAACACATTTCTTGGGTTTGATTATACCGTTATGTTTCAGGGTGTCTTACCAAAGGGTTTTGGAAATGCTTGGATCAAGCATTTCTCACTGTCTGGTTGGACAACCCATCTACCTGTCCATCCCTGAACCTTTCTACGGGCTCAGTGCTCATCACATGGGGACACTCGTGATTTTTAGACGACTCCAGGCTGTTGTGTGTAACTTTTTAGACCAGGCACCTGTGCTAACTCCCTGCTTTAATGGGATAGTTCACCCAAAATTGAAAATTCAAACACAAAATCAGTCATAATTTACTCAACCCACATGTCATTCCAAACCTGTGTTACTTTTTCTTCTGTGTAACATAGAAGATATTTTGAAGAATGTCTGTTTTTTTGTTTAGTTTTTTTCTATACAATGAATGTCAATGGGGTCCAATGTTGTTCATTAAATGAACAAAAACAGTTCAAAATATCTTATTTTGGATTTATCAGGCCAAAGGAAGTAGAATAATACATGCTTGTAACAACATGATAGTGTGTAAAATAATTTTCATTTCCTGGGTAAACTATCTTTTTAAGCACTTCTTATGGCTACAACTATGTTACCATTGTCTGTGATATGGCTTCTATCTTGGTCCGCCAGAGGACTCCAGTCTTCTTCCAGCACACTGTGCTCTCCTTGCACTCTCTCTATGGGCCAAACAACAGAGGAGAAGCGAACCTGTTTTCTATCTAACGACTCTGACGCAGAGTGCACTGAGCAGGGGGAAAGAGGAGGGCTGATGGGAGTTTCAGGACTGACGGGGCTGACCGTAGCTGACGACTGACTGCTGCTGCTGTCGTCATTGATAGGAATGTGGAGATGCAGGGAGACAGTAGAGCTATAGCTGGAGATGTTGTGCTTCAGGATGCCTCTGGGAGCAGGGGTTACGACCTGTTTAACTCCATTGTTACTGCTGGCAGTGTCCAGGGAAGAGTCCTTGCAGGAAAACAGCAGCAGTCTTTTTTTTGGCACAGGTTTGCATTGTGTGACTATATGGGTGTCAGTGTTGTCTGTGTTTAGAGTAGTGTGATGGAGTGTGTAGTTCTCAGCTGGAAGGAAAGGTTCTGAAAAATAACCAAATAGTTGGGTAATGAAGCAGGCAGTAAAAGAAAGAGCAAAGACACATACATGCACAAAAAAAATGTGAATTCATGATTTATGATGAATTCATTTTGCATTTAAATGAACAGGTCTGTTATTGTAACAGCAGTACAGTATCTGTTCATTGATTAAATTTGAATGGTATAGCAATGAGATGGAATACACTGGGGAAAAGCTTGCAAGCTACCTAAGAATATGATGGTGCATATTTTAGTCAGGGATAATAGATATATTGATACCAAATCAAGAACTGGCCTATAGTTCAGCTGAATAGTTGCAGTCAGTAGTCACATTTTCACTTTTACAGTATTGTATTTTTGGTCTATTCCAAATTTTCACAACTTTTATATTTACCTTTGCACTCATTAAGACTTGTCTTACTACAAAATAAAAGGCCATCAAAAATGTACCATCTATGTATGAGGTACGGACTGGTCATGCATGGTGGCTTAACTACTTAGAACGACATATTTCTCTTTGTAATCTTCTTAAAGTTTGGCAGCTCCATAAAGCCCTGTTACTCAGACCACTACATCAAGTTTAACTTCCTGCTGAAATATTTTGGCCAGAGCATTTCAAGGAACGGCACTTTTTGTTACACATTACATATCAATGCCAACTATTAAACTACAGTTTGGTTATTCTATACTAATTCTATACAAGCAGATTAGAGTTAAATCCTGAAAGCTACTCTATTGTTGTACTTGTGCAATTGATTACTGAATGTTTATATTTTGTTCCCATGTGACCTCCAAGAAGCTTTTGATACTTTCATAATCAAAAACCAGAGACCAACAAGTGTTTTTGCCAACAAATAATGCAAATATATTGTTGTATTATGCAAGCTACAGTAAGCAAATGCAGGTTTAACAGATATGCATGCAGACAGCATTGAGTTATTAGACGGAGAGCACAGATCATGTCAAGCCAACACCATAGCCCAGAAGAGGTTAACATGCTGTTCTCAATGGGGATCAGTCAAACAAACTTACTGTTCTTGCAAGAAATATGTTTTGACCCTTTGCTCTTTAGAAGATCAACTCATTTAAAAACACAACCCATCTGTTACTTCATCTATTACTGGACTGAACAGCATCAAAATCATCACACAAATGTTAAATCTATGGCAATCATTTATGTTACATCACAGAGATCGTCAGTCAAAAGCTAGTTCTAATAGAAAACACTACATTAAAAACTGTAAATCATTGTTGTTATTATTAACTTAAACTAAAACTACTGAAAAGTCATTTTCAGTAATTAAAATAAAGCTGAAATAAAATTAAATATAATCATTAGATGAAAACTTCAACTTACTGTAAAAAACTTAAAAAGGGAAAATTAAAAATGTTGACTTGGCAATTAATTGAAATAAGTTTAAGTATTAAAATTACTAAAAATGAAATTAAAATTAAATAAAACTATATAGATATATTTAACTAATATAAGCACATAGAAATTACTTAAACTTAACTAAAATTAAAAGTTAATTCATAATATAAATACCTATAATAACCACAATAAATTGATTAGTTGTAAATTACACATAAGGTGATTTTTAATTAGATAAACAACACTATCACTGTGAAATACTATAGTATTTACTATATATATATATATATATATATATATATATATATATATATATATATATACAGTATATATAAAGTGTTTTTAAATAGTATGAATCACCATATAATTAGCAAAATTTGCAAAACAGATTTTAGTAGTTCAAGTAGGTTGAATACATTGTATCAGTGAATTAAATAAAAAATTTAGAACTTTTTTAACATGTCATTAAAATGCCAAGTCCCGTAATGCATGAAACTTTGTCACCAAGATTTTTTAATTTTAACTTTTTAATTTTTACATTTTTATAGATTAACATACTCTATGGAGTGTACAAAATCAATTTGAGGATAAATTGAGAAGTTATTTCTCACCCTCAGCAGGTGTCTGGTCAGCCTCCTTCACTCCATTGATATGTCTGGCTTCATCTCTTTGTGATCGCACACTATTGAATGGATTCTGCCTTGCCTACATTATAAATTTAATGGAATCATAAAAATACATCATGAATAAAACTAAAAATTCGGCAAAATGATCTAAGCAAATTAATTTTTTGTAGTGTACCTTGATTTGAGGTCTCTGTCTTTCCTGTTGGGCTTCCGGCAACTCATCATCCACCCTGTATGGAGGTAATGTGGTCATATAGATTCATATAAAAAATTCTGATGAATTAAATGCAAGATTCACTAACATGATAATAGGCCACTGAGAGCTTTGCATTGAGCATTGAGCGATGTGAACAGTTCAGCATAATGCAATCAGTATATTCAATCATCAATACATCTTCACAGTGCTGGTCCTGAAGCTCCTCGGGAAGTCACAAGATTCAGCAAGCACTAAGTTTCCATGCTGCGATGTGACAGTATAATGTCATTACCCATGCTCCGGGTGTGTTTTCACGGTGTGTGTGTGTGTGTTCACTGCTGTGTGTGTGCACTTTGGGTGGGTCAAATGCAGAGCACGAATTCTGAGTATGGGTCACCATACTTGGCTGTATGTCACGTCACTTTTACATGGTGTCAGACAGAGGGCAAAACAGCAGCACGTGAAATCTGACCCCTAGAGCAGCTTACTGGCTCCAGATTCCCCTCACCAATGTCTGGGAAAACATTAGATACATGGGAAAAGTTTGCCCTACAGATAACGTTAGACCTAGAATACAGGTTCAGTCCTGAATCTCTGCCAAATTCACAGATGAGTATACATAAACTGGTAGACAGATTACTTTCCTTTTCATATTGTTCTACATGAGCTGTTATATGAAAGCCTTAAAAGCTAGTGTCCGCAGAGTTAAGGCTGTTGATTACAACATGATCAGTCCAGCCAGGATGCATCTGGTGTGTTGAAAAGGCAGAGCCGCCGTAAATTCCATTAATCAAGTATAACAATGGCATGTGCTTGGTACTGTTAACAGAAATGCTATCAGAGTTTAGGAACTCAACTTTTTATCACTATTATTGATTTGTTTTATATGCATTTCTAATTATTTTATATGGAAAATGTAACATAAATTTTCTGTTTGAAAAGGAATAAATAAATACAAAAAACATACACATACCCCTCCAGATTTTCCTGTGTAACACAGGAAATTACAAAGTGTTTTGTTTTTCTTTGGTTGTGTCTTATCTCGCCTACGGCATGAAAGATATGTGCATGAACACAACCTAACTATGCAATATTTAAAATTGTTGTACCAGGTATCATAATTACCAGCATAATTAATTACATAAAACCATGCGATCAAACTACATTCTACAAGATTTCACAACACAGGTATGAGAAAAACAAGAAAATCAACAATATTTCAGCCTGTGGTGCATCACGTTTCAGTCAGATGAAATGTTGTACTGGAATGTTTGTTTCATAAATGTACTTAACACCAAAAGCTCACCTCTCATTGTGTGATTGTGTGGACGGATCCTCAATGATTCCTAAAAGCTCTGGAGGGATGTACACATCTTTCTTCTCACCATAAACACAACTGGGTTTCTCAGACCATCTCTGAGAGAGCTCCACTGCAATAAGATGATCCTTTGTTATGTTCAAACATGTATTTACAGTCACAAGTACACTTGAAATCTTAAAACCTCTACTGAAACTACGTGAGATATATAATTGATAAATGCTTTGATTTATGGGTGCTTTTTCATTAAAGGTAAAAATGTGATATGTACCCAAAAAAAAAGGTTGATGCAAACACTGAATTCAGGTGCTAGTCATGGATGGGGTACATGCAATGGAAATAATGAGAGATAAGAACAGAGTCCGTTCTCCTCTATCTGATTCTGTCTGCTGGCAACACTCACATAACGTCACGGGTTTCTTCTGTCTCATGGACGCTCTGATGATGTCGGAGCCATGGATCCTGTCTCTGTGTCTGTGATTCTTTGTCTCATAAAACCACTCCCCTGTCAAGTACTTCAACCTGATTCTGTCTCGCTCTGTCTTACGAAGCTGCCTGAAAGGACATCAAATTTATAAATAAATGAACACACACACACACATAAACATTCTGAAGTCCCAGCATTAAAGACCAGACTGAGCTTAGTGACATCCACATAAGACAAATCCCAGTCATTGTCTGAACTGTAAACTGTTACTCCAGAGTTTAACTGTGAGAACTGAACTATTTTTTTTTTTTTTCAGGACCCAGATATTACGTATGACATCAAATGGCAAATAACACAACCTGTAACCCATATTTAATATAGCCTGGGTCAAATCTTCTTTTATCATTTTCTTTCATACATTTGTTCATGTAAAGGACGACAGCATCCCATACCACCTGTTTATGTTTGCATCTGCCTAATTTAGCTAGTTTTTAACAATTTACAGATTATTTAATGGCACAATATTGAACAGTTTGATGGAATGAATGGTTTTTGATTTTATAAATTTATTTATATATATATATATATATATATATATATATATATATATATATATATATATATATATATATATATATAAATATATATATATTATATATATATATATATATAATATATATATATATATATATATATATATATATATAAAATGGTTTTACTGCCCATACATTGACAGTAAATGGTTTCCAGTGTTATTTGGACTTATGTTATTTTGGAATAACATAAGGGCCAGGATCACACAGGATGTATTTTTGCATTTAAAAATATGAGATACAGGGCAGTGGAATGGGGGGAAAAAGACACAATGCTTAGTCTTAAGAGATTAACTTATTTTAACTTGTATTGTACTGTATTTTTAGAACGATATATCATGCACAAGATGCTACAAAATATTCAAAAACAGGAAAAAAAAAAAAAACAGGTCTTCAGACACATTTATTAAAAGTTGAGTTTATTTTAAATTTAGGGACACATTTTTAGAATGGCATGTGCAAAATGCTGCAAAAGACGTGAGATGTGAGAACAATGGTAAAATACATTCCTCTGTTTACATACACAAACACTGGAGAAGTGGAAAAATGGAATGCAAAAATGTGTTCTGTGTAAATGGCCCATTAGTTTGAGTAATAAGTGGACTATCGCTTTAATAACTAGTTACATCTGAATATACATTCATCAAAAAACCTTTCCCTTATACTCACTTGATCCTCTGTTCTTCCAGCTTCTTAAGCTCTGCATCTCTCTTCAGCACTGCCAGGATCATCTCTTGCTCTTCTTCTGTCAGATAACTCAGGTCAATCATGATGAATGGCTTCGGAGTAAGTGATGCTAACAGATGAGTCTCAGATCGCCTCTGACTGGTTCACTGAAAGCGTCAAGAGCATCACTGTGGGTAACTTGAAGGCTAATGCTTGATAAGTCACTCCATCACATCATGAAGAACATCAGAGGAGCACCTGCACCAGACACACAGGAGTATCAACAAATTCAAAAACCACAGTATGAGCTTGGCTCACAAAGAACTATGTCTTCCCTGTGAATTCTTCTGACCATTAAGATATCACATGATCCTAATTGAATCTTTGAGCTGGGATTTCAAGACGTCTGCTTCGAGCATCATCTATACTTCCCTAAATATATGAAATGACATATTGTTTCTCTATATCAACTACATTCCATACAGTATGTGCTCAACACTGGACATGTGACATAGCATTGTCAGATGACTATCAGAGGATATGAGTACTGGTTGCTTCTCAGAGCAAAGAGCACAGTCAAATACTCTTTTGTTCCTAAATCAAATTACACTTAACTCAAATTAGGTGGCAGCACACAAATGGTATCAATTTGAAGTCTGCTTTTCTAAAAAAAAAAAAAAAAAAACAGTTCAGAAACCCATGAAATAATAGGAATATGTCTTTTTTTTTTGATGGAATGACCATTGGCAGAATTCCACACATCTACAGTATATAAGAAAAAAAAAAAAAAAAAAAAAAAAAACAGAAAAGAACTTTGTACAATAATAAGAGACAAATTCCTTCTCATTGCACTGTGCTAGTGACTTTTATGAATAAACTGTATTTAAATTTCTTATAAATAGTTTACAAAGAGCTTAAACAAACAAATGTCTTTTACCAGAGAGACATTTTTCATAAATAAAAAATGTTATTTTTTCATTTATATGTTTTTATTTATTAATTATTTTGCATACTGTAAGATGACAATCTATAATCAGATTTCTGGCTGTCCTGTCAGATTAAATTGGCTTGCATAATTGTGTGCGATAAAGCTACAATTAATGCTAAATATATATATATATAAAAAAAGAACAGCAATAAGTTCCTATGTCTTGCATGGGCATATCTGGGTGTCTAGATGAAGCTATGATACATTACAGCCAGAGCAGAAGTTTGTTGTTACAATCCTATTTTGGAAACCTGTTCCTGAGTCATTTTCTTGATTGAGGCATTTCCATAAAAAAACACCTCTACATGGGTTTACACACACACACACACACACATCAGACAAGCATTTTCCTACTTGTTCCAAGAAGAACAGTATGATTCTTTAGAATCTTTAGTAATGGTATTTAAAAAAAAAAAAAAAAAACTAATCTAAAAAAACTCTGCTAAATGATTTCTCTCAGTACAAATCAGATTTCAAAATGACACAATAAAGCATTTACGTGTCCGGCGGTTCTAAGAAAGGCATGTCATGACAACATCGATGCATGATTATCTGAGGCGGGATCTGTAAATCATAACTTTTCAAGGGTTATGCCATTACCAAATTAGAGAAGAACTAGTCTCATCCAAACTGAGTAAACATGAATAATACATGTAATCATTTGTCTGTTCCACATCTCTTTGAGGCATGTCGTAACAAAGAGTTGTCACCTGGTTTGGGTTCACAGGTTTGCAGTTTTACTGTTACAAACCGTTTTACAGGGTTTCAAGTATCTTAAAGATTTTTTTTTCTTTTTTCTCAATGACTAAGAGAATGGTTAGGCAAGTTTTTTTTTTAATTTATTTTTTATTTTTTATCCTAGATAATGTAAATTATGTGCCAAACCAGCATTATCAAATTACAGCTATATATGAAATAATACTTTTTAAAAATCAGCTTTGAACATGCTACCTTATGAAGTGGAACATTTCAGTGTTTGTTTTTGGGAAAACATATCTTAAACCAAGACAATGCTTCAATTATGTATTTTAAAATATTTAAAAAGAAAAAAAAAGGAAAAAGTAACTTATCACTCTCTGATCTGGATATAAATGAATACACTGCATTCTTTCCTAAATAGCTTTAGAAGCATTAGCAGATTAAGGAAGCAGGAAATGAGAAAACATTCACAGTGGCTCCAGAGATAAAAACTCTAAACTCCAGACATGACAACAACCTAATGAAACGAGCGCCTGTTGAAACAGAACCCATCCCTGTCACAGCATGCAGCAAAACTTCCAACTCACTGCAGTGCAGGGAAACTGTTAAGTGAAGCTACAGCCTTACAAGGTAAAAACAGTATTAAGGCAAAAACAGCTGACAAGCGCACGTTTACCTGAATCTTGCTTGTGTGGCTGCCAGACCGCGATATTTTCCAACACAGAGACTGTAACATCTGAAACACCAGAGGAACCAAATGATAAATCTCCAGCTTTAAAGTGAGGCGTGTACTCCACGAGCTCGCGTGCAAACTGGCTGCGTGTGAACAACTAGTAAGAGCTAAAAATGTTGTTGATAAACTTCTGGGGAGTTCCGAACGATATCCAGCAGTGCTGTGTAGGTAGGAGGTTCACTAAGGAGGTTCACTACATCCCCGGTGCCTAAAGGCGTGGTCACGCTAGCTGTCACTCTCATAAGCTTTCTCACGCACGTTCCATATACATCATTTAATTAAATGTCCTCGCGATGACAGCACAAAACTTCCTATGCATACTTTAATAAGCAATCTATTACGTATATGTATGACAATTAAACATCACTGATAGCGGCACTGCATACAGCCTTTATTTGGTCTCTCCACTCCCTGTAATTCAGTGTTTAATGAGCGTGAGTGGTTTTATTTTATTCTGACCTCCCTGATATTCAGCTCTTACGCCATACATACATGCATTCCGATGTATTATTATTAATGTCAAATAAACAAAGCAAACTCTGTAGTAATTTTATATATAGGCTATATAAATTTTCCAAACGTGCTTTTATGTAGGCTATATGAAATTTATCCAATAAAATCATATCTCTCAGAATCAAATTCATAAACGTATTTGACTTAATTAAAAATACCTGCATTCTAAAAGATGCTACTCATCCTTTAAATTATCAATTTGTTTTGTTGGATTTTATTGGACGTTGTTTATTTTTTAGGGTGTATTGGGAAATCTGTATGAATTCATTTATACCTTCAGTAATTGGATATCTGAATCAAAACACTAAGGTGGAATGATCTGATACGTCTTTTTGAAATGTGTGTGGTTTTAATGTTATGTATGTATGGTGTCAATGGTGTGGTCAAAGATAATTTTCAACCATTGTGGTTGACAATAAAGTTTTATTATTATAAGCCTATTATTATTATTATTAAAGCACACCTCTGAAGGTAATGTGATAGGCTATGCTTGACTTGAGGTAACGCGAATGTTGAAAAGCTCTTCAACAAATTTATTATTTACCTTAAACCTTACCACTATTCGGCTGTCTTGAGCGCAAATCAGTTTCTTTTTATTTTTTAATCTGTTTTATAAACGCTTCTCTGTACCGTTTTGTGTCGCCCCCTGCTGATCGAATTCACAGTAAACATATCCGGAAAAATTACAAATAAATACGTAGAATAAAAAAGAAAACGCAGCTCACAGGTAGGCTTATATTGTTTGCTTACTCACCCACAGATTGTTATCTTAACACGGTCTCTTTGAAAGTTTAATAAATGCTGTTGCTTTTGTTTGTTTGTCATAATAAAGATGATAATTCCCTGGCATAAGGGAAAATGAGCAATACATTAGTCAGAGACCTTCATACAATTCCAGTTAGTAGGGTGCTTAATATTGTCTAGCCTTACTACTTTAAATATAGGCTATCTTTACTTCTAATAGAATTCAGGTTAAAAGGAAAGAGATTGAAGATTTTGAGGAAGAAATATGCCAACTACCAAATAAGAAGAAAAAAAAACTGATAAAGCTGGTAAGTGGCGACCTTATGTTATGTTTGTGAAGATGATGGAGTAAGACTGAACTCAAACACGCGTCTGCAGCAGGAGCAGCTGAGAGAAGAGCACAGAGGTCATGCGCGTGAACTGCAGAAACAGATGAAGGAGCGAGCAGGAGAGGAACCTAAAGCAAATGCTTTTTTTTTTTTTTTTTTTTTTTTTTTTTAAATAAATACAATTTCAGTTTTTTCTTCCACCAAATCGTATACATCCAGAAAGCTCAGTGAACATTCAGTGATACTTTTGTGTCCTTTTTTAAAAAGCTTGATGCTGTTCGCTTTCCACTACCATTATATAGAAACGGTATATTTTATTTATTTTTTGGTCCTAAAAAGAGAAGTGTATATGGCATTAGAAAAACACCAGTGTGAGTAAATTATAATCTAATTAGAATTTTTGGCTGAACTAACCCTTTAAGCATTTTAGAATGTTCCTAATTTTCAAGCTTCAGAAAAGTTGAAAAATACCATAAAAGAACATCAAACAATTAAAACTGACTTGTGAGCTATATTCATAATCTCATCTAAAGCCATGTATGATCGCTTTGTGTTTGGTGTGTTCATGAGAATCAGCAAGGTCCGGTTTGGGAACGAATCATTCAAGAGTCGGATCTTCTCAGTGAAACAGAGAATAAAGAGTTTAAAGGATGGAATTCAGCTCGACTTTGAGGTACTGCGGACATGTTATTGTTGTCTGAACTGTGACCATTACGTCTGTTCTGAGGTACTGAAACTCTCTTTATGTTTCTTTATATTTCAGAGTGCAAATGAAAACATTGATAATAACAGTAAACTTGAGATTAAAGAAATGCATTGGCTGAAAAAGCAGGTGTGGTCATGCTTTAGGTTCTATTTTACTTAGCTACATCTTTTTGTACATGCAAAGATTATACAATGCAGCTAATCGTCCATATCAGGTTCTCCTATATAATGAGAAGGTCACAGTGTAGGAATCCACCATACAGAAGTAAGAAGAAGAGATCTTGGATCTAGTTTCCCTCAGCCCAAGTAATGTTTCTTGCACAATCTGATAGCCTCGGGTCCCATGACACCCACAGTATGGACAGGAACATAATGAAAATAAGCCTTGAGGAAACATCAGGTAATCCAAACATCCCTAATAATAGCAGTGCTCAGTCTAAGAATATAAAAAGACTTAACTGAACACATGGTGCTTTATTAATATTTTGCACCGACCTTCTATAACCAATAGATGGCATCATAACAGTAGACATACTGAAACAGACTAAAATACCAGGAGAAATCCATAATTCAGTGACAGTTGCTGGACCCTTGGAAGTGCGCGGATTGAAATCTGCTATATTTGTTCAAGAGTAAATGAAATTCCATATCTATTTTTTCTTCTAGTTGGGAAGTAATCATTTTGAATTATTAGCAAAATATAATATCACATTCAATCTTATTTGTATGCCTAATATGTAAAAAACGCAAATTATTTCTTATGTCAGGAATTACGTGACTCACATAATACCACACAAAACAAGTACGATTTTTATAATGATAATAGGTACAAAACTTTAAACTAATCACAAAACTATATATACATATACACACACACACATATATATATATATATTATACACACACATACACACACCACGGCCCAGTATTAGCAGTTGGATGGAGGATGAGTGACTGCCACTGGCACTGTTCAGCCCTCACTGAAGTAGAGGAAGTATTGTCATTATATCCACAATACATTACAGGGCAGCTGTTTTTTCATTACAGCTTGAAACCTCATGTCCTCAGTGGTTTAAACTTAATGGCCTCTGAGTGCAGGCCTATATAGAGCTAACAGCTACACATACTACATTGATATTGGCCATCAAATACCTGTCATTAATCACCCATAATGCCTATTACTTTCCAGAGCGCGTTGAGAGACCCCCATATCCCCTCCAGCCATTAGTAGAAGCCAAAGGGTCTCAACAGAGAAGCGATGCGACCACCTCTGGTAGCACAACTTCCACCCCACCTGACTTTAGCAAGATGTTCAGCAGTCAGACTGATTTTACAGTAACTAATTGTACTACATTTATAGACAATGCTTGCTGTTTGCTCCACCTAGTCACATAAGGGGTGAAGATGGCATCAATAAACAGTCATTCATTTTTGATTAGCAATGAATGCATGACTAATGACACTCTACCTCAGAAGGGCCCTCTGTGCATATGTTTGAGATATTATCAGGCAACATACGCAGAAAGGTTCTCTGCCAAAGGCAGCCCTCTCAGTGGCACATAAGCAAGATAAGGTCTGTGGAAACAGTGTCTGTGATTTTCCCACTGCCATTTCCAGGCATCATGGGCTAGAATATAGATGACACAAGTAGGGATGGGGAACAGTCACTGCCCTTGTTAGTGAAGCCAAACTGGAACCCGCTTTAACGTGCTGCGTTTGTGTGAAGGGGCCGACGCATCTGGGCTTGCTGGAGCAGAAGCTGCTGTGTGTGATGGGTAAAGCATATCCCATGCACTCATTGACCTGTTACAAACTGAAAGGTGGGTGGTTACAACAAAGATCATCAATAGAAAGTTTCAACAGTCGGTTTCACAGTCGGGTGAATCTGATGCATCTGTAAACAACATCTGTGAAACTCAGCAGTTGTTGGATAAGAATTGAAATACAGAAATGAAAAAAAAAAAAAAAAAAATGGATGAATCAATATACAAACAACACACTCAGTTCTGTGGAAGCTGCACTTTATTTGAAAATCACCCAAATTCTGCTTCATTTTTTTTTTTTTTGTCATTTAAACAAAATAGAATCTGCAGGGATGATGCAGTAAATATGCTAAATCAATGGATAGAATCGCCTTCATATTCAGGCCACCCTTTGTGTACTTCCCTATTGGACAGGGCCTGATTTATATACACGGAGCACTGATCAACAGCCCCCCCTTTCATCACTCTACTGGACCTACAGCTAGACACTACCAAGCCCATCCCAATACCGACAGCAACCTGCGTTTCTCACTCACATTTGCACCCACAAACACACACACAATTGTTCTCCTCCCGGATGGCCTGAAAATGAAGGCGACTCTGCACATTCAGGTTGAAAAGGCAGCCATATAACTGTCAAATGTAAAATAATGACATGCCAAGCAGAAAGCAATACAGATCTTCCCCAAATGCAATGTCGCTGAATCACAAATGTAGTGCTTTGCTAAATGCTCCCTCAAAAAAACCCACGCACCCACCCACCTCCCCGGGGATCACAACTGACTATGTGGCATAATGATTTGTATATTTTATCCTATGTCTGTTACGAATGGAGGGCGGTGAGTGCTTGAGCTACAAAGAAATTGCACTAGACATACTGCTTCTGAGAATACTTAGTGCTGTATCAGTCAGTTTTATAGGTGTCCATTTCCCCCCAATTTTATATTATATATATATATATATTTTTTTTTTTTTCATACTTCTTTTGATAATAATTAGTGTTATACAACCAATCATACCCATATGAATGCATAATTCTAAACACCTCCCTTAAGAAAGTTCAAAAAAAAAAAAAAAAAAAAAAAAAAAAAAAAAGGAAAAGAAAAAAATTAATTTCTTTCATGTCCTCAGTGGGTAAATCATAAATAAATACAGACAATACACAAGGAATGTCTACTGCAAACGTCATAACAAGAAATAGAAATAAAGTAGAAATCATAGTAGAAACCAATGTTAGAATTTCTAATTGGTGATGGTTAAATCAGGTAATGCTTGATTGGTGATCGGATAAAGACAAAAGTCCACCCAAATCCCTCCCCGATCCCACTTTTTGCCATTCCATGGAAAAAAAAGTGAAGCCGTGTTTGAGTGAAAACCCACCACATTCCAGCACTCACGCTCTCTCAATACCCATGCGCTTCGTTACAGACGCAGATTGGAACAATAACTGTTACAGCGACAAATTACAAAGTGAGCACTGTGTCCTCCATCTCTGGGTAACAGAGTCTTACCCATCCCAACCCCACCCGTCATATCCCATAAAGCCCCTCCCACCCCTCCCTCTGATTCCTGTACAGTTCTGTACTGGGGCAGAACTTTCCATGAAGGGTCGAATAGCCAACTGGAGAGAGATTAAAGGTTTGAGATTTGCCGTATAATTCATCCTTGGGAAGCATCGACCCTCCTTCATCTACATGAACTGCATCTGGAATCAAAGAAATGCATATTTACTGATCCTGTCAAGTGACATTTTAGAACATGTTTTTGTATATTTGACACATTGTGATGAACGGACACATTATGACATTTTATACCAAGTCTAGGATATTAAGTTTGAAGGTTTTTTTTTTTTTGTATGATTGACTGACCATCCTAATTTTAATGTCACTAAATGAATTGAATATGCAAATGCAACCAGTAAAGCAGCCAATAAATGATGATATGAGTTTATGAAGCTGCAACTCGGGATAACTTACTACGAAAATGAAAATGATTAAAACGTAAAGGGGTCATGTCACTACCTCCCCCCCACAATTTTATTTGTACCAAAACCATTACTAACGCTTGGAAATAAAACATGTACTGCACACGTACAGCCAGATTTTTCTAAATCACACATACTCTGTACACTCAGCTCACACTGTCCCGGGTCATTACTTCACAGTCGGAAAAGAAAAAGAAACAAAATAACAACAGACTACTGAAGGCCACAACAACAACAGACACCTGCATTGAGTGTTCATTTAAGAAGGTTAAGAGATAGTAGTTTCAAAATGTATAAAAACATTTTTAGCTCTCATAACTTATGTAGAGTATTAGCGTAGACACTATATACAATTCTCATTCTCATGTAAAATGAGCCTCAATTGATGTCATGCAAGACCCCAAAGCGACTCAACTGGCCAAGACAACTTATTTTTTTTCCCATTTTTTGTGTAATAACCTTTGGTTAGCAAGCTAAAAGCTTGTCTAGAGCACAGCACTAACTGTTAAGAAAAGAAACATGAAATTAAAATTAACCTTATCTACAACTGACTATTACAAGCTAACATTAAGTTCTGCTTTTCTTACAAAAGAAAAGATCTGTTGTTACTTTCATTACATTGTGACTTTAAAAGATTTGATTCCACAGGATATGACCCCTTTAAATCAAAGGAAAATACAGAACAAAATCATGAATGATTTGTAAATGAATTTGAAGAGCTTGATGCTATATCTTTTAAAGCATTCAAATGGCTCCGTTGAAGCTGAATTTACAAATCACATCATTGATGTACATAAAAAACATTAATATTGCAGCACATGGAAAACAGGGGTAAGAGTTTTGACAATAGAAACACAAAAAACAGTGTTATAAAGCAAGAAGCACCTGTTGATCAATCACACACACACACAGACACAGCAGACATGCTGTACCTAAAGACGCTCTAAAGGAAATCCTTCAGAGACAGCTGTGCAAAAGGGTCCTGTCCCGGAGCTCTGAGAGGACTTGAACTGGAAGGACTACAGGCTGTAGAGAGCTAGTTCAGAAAGAACGAGAGAGATTGAAGGGGTCCGAGGACAGCCAGGAAACACTCATACACATACACACATGAGAGGAAAATTCAGAGCCAGATGGGCTAGAGAATAACAGAGAGGATCAGAAAAAAAGAGGGATATTTTCAAGCCACTAAAATCCTTCTCGGTCTGCAAGGCTGCGGGGATTTCCTGCGCTAACACTACTGCAGAAATGAAGCAGGGGTGGCTGGGTGGGGGGGGGGAGGGCACGATATGTATTTCGAGCTGAGAATTTGGTGTGGTGTGGAATACATATCCTTCCCCAGAGATGTGTGAAGACATCAATGCTAGCGTTCATATTCAGAACAGCACTGTGATGGCACATGAGGGTGAACGAACTAGAGCGCATTCTGAATAGAGCCTCTGGCATTCTAGAGCCGCTTCTAGAATACAGTCAGGGTTGAGCAGATGGCTCTATTACAAGAATGATTATGGGGCTGGATAAATGCAAAAACAATTATTAAAAAGCGGAAACCCATGGATGCTACTGTGCTCTGAAATGGACAAATTTGATTGGATTAAGTTGTGGTCACATTAGCTAAGTTAGCTCTGTGAAAATTCACTAAACAATGGTAAATGTGACCAGACCTTAAGACTTCTAAATTTCATTGTTTGAGGTTTAATTGATCTGTAACCTCACTGTGTGGGAGATCATACCTGTGCCCCTGAGACTTGGCCGAAGGGGTTGGCTGGCCGCATCACAGGCTGAGTGTACATCATGGTGGGCTGGGTCATCATGGTCATGGAGCCCATTTGAGGGGGCTAGAAAGGAATAAATCCAAAGTTAAAGGAATAAAGAAACCAAGTTAGCAATGCGTAATGCTTGTCACAGCTGTTGGGACACTGCGTTTCTATCTGGAACTTTAAATGCCAATAGCTTACAAAGTTTCTCTGTTGACATCATATTTTGTTTGACAGTACTGAAACTCAGCAAAGAGGAATGTGAGCCGGTCTGAACCCACTGTTCTCATCTGTCTGACTGGAGTTATTGTTTAACTCTACCTGAGCAGACAAGAAGTTACACACACAAACTACCTCTTTTGTTTTTGGTGTCTTTGGGGGTTGTGGAGCAACTCATATTTTACTACATTAGTTCTAACTCTTAAAATAAAAAAGCTGAGGTACACACAAAAATTGGACTGGAGGATCCAAAATGGATGAGTCATAATAGCAGTTATGTAAGTGCAGATGATGTTATTGAAATGCCTCATTTAGAGAGCGGCATCCTCTCTTGAAGCCATTAACCACGGCCTGTGCAGACCTTACCTGTATAGCTTACTCAACCTCTATTCCTGGGTTCTATTGAGTGCATTGTATATATCTAAAAGATGGCTAAAAGAAATAAGACTCAAATGTGATTATAGATAGAAGCATCATGCCCATGTGCCCCCTCAGTTCTAATTAAATAAATAAATTAAAATAAAATTAAAATGAAATTTATAAAAAAATCTAAAATTACAGTTTTTAAATTACAATGTTTTTTTATTTATTATCAATAATAATAATAATAATAATAATAATAATAATAATAATAATAATAACACTAATAATTAAAACACAATCAGGTGTTAAATAAAGGTGTTTAATAAACAAACAAACAAATAAACAAATACATTATAATTTAAAATATAATCAATTGCATGACATAATAATAATAATAATAATAATAATAATAATAATAAATTATTTATTTTATTAAAAATAAATATTAAATGTATCATGAATTAAATTATAGGGTACTACATTAGGATGTACAACATGGGTCCTTCTTCATGTGTAATAAATAAAAATAATTATAATCCTAATAATAATAATAATAATAATAATAAAACTTTATATAATTATTATTAATAAAATAAGGAGCTACATGATATCTTATGTCCTCTCTCATGTTTAATAAATAAACAATCAAACACACACTAGACTATTCAGTCTTACACTAAAAAAAAAAAAATAAAGTGTTTCAAAAACCATGCAAAACACGCCCTGATACCCATCTTTTTTTCTTAAAGCTAAGGGTTCATGGAGGAGAAAGCAATGTAGCCATCCATGTGATGAATAAAATACACATGGGGAAAAAGAAGTCTCTGTAAGCTCAATGAAGAGGTGCTTTGGACTCTAGAGAGCCTTTCACTGTGTTCCACACACCCACACTGCTCCGGTGGGGACTGATAGCATCACTGCAGCCTCTGAATATACAGGAGTTGAAAAGCTAATACTTCTGACACTGATGGACTGAGTGATGCACAGATCCCCAGTTTGCACTCACCATTGCGTATCCCATCATTCCTGTGGGCGTCGTGGCAGGGAAGGCCATGACAGAAGGAGCCTAGGAGGACACGTTCAGCGTTAGTACAGAAATACCACAGGTAAAACATCAACTTTTTTTTTAGCATGAAAGAACGATTCTTCTGAAATTTCCACTTGAGCAGCCATGAGATCACAACTGCTCCAGCCACACCATCTCAGTTTCCACGTTTACACACAGTGCTCAGTGAACAAGGGCAACTTTGTGCAAGTGGACTAACAGAACACTTTTAAAAAAATAATTTGCAAAAGATACTTGAGTCTTTTAGCTTTTTCTCTTCATGGACAGCCAATCACATCTGGTAAAAATTAGAAATGTCTTTTCACACTCTAACCAGAGCATCAAAATAGGAATATAGGCAAGGAGATAAAGGGGAAGAGAGCGAGAAACTGTGTGTGTGTGTGTGTGTGTGTGTGTGTGTGTGTGTGTGTGTGTGTGTGTCCTCTTTGAAGGCAAAGTGATTAGTTGCAGGTGCAGGGCTCTGGTGGAAGAGAGAAGCTCTTTGTGAAGGAGCTGTGAGATTCTCAGAAAGGCCTTCAGTAGCCACAGACACACTTTTATTTCCACTCGTGCACCACTGAAATGCACGACAGACTCTGAACGGCCTCCTAAATTCAGCAGAGTGATGGTGACCAAATGACCAATAAACTGTAAAATAAACATCTTCATAGAACACGAACTGAGGTCATTTACCCAATAATTATGACGAGTTTCAAATTGCAGAGGAGATTGTTTTGATGGTCACAACACCCCTTATTGTGCTGGTGTACATAGTTTGGGTGGATAAAAGTAATACAATATTGAATTGTTTAAACAATTGCAAAAAAAAAAAAAAAAAAAAAACTATCAACTTCCTTAAAAATATTTAGCAGCACAATCATTTTCAACATTGATAACAATAAGAAATGTAGCAAATATTTCCATTTACTGTGTAATATTGATCCTTTAGAAATATAAAATATATTTTCCTGTGTAAACCCCACTAAATCAGAACATACTGCAATGAATCTCAAGATGATGAAAGATAAATGTGTTGGCAGACTTTGAGGAATCTCATTAAGATACTTTCTCTAACTTCTAGCCAGAGTAAGCAAACAGCTCAGATGTGGAACAGTACCAACAGATACGTTTGAAAAGCACAAACAACTCTGCAGGAGTAAATATGACTAAATCATGCTGATGAACTGATCAATCCAGCTCAGCATATCCTGTTTAAGAAAGCAATAACGCTCTAGTGGAAGCATTTCCATCGGAATGTTTACCAAAGCACGTAACTGTTTGATTATCTACTTTATTGGACTTTGCACATTGTCCGGTAAACCCTCTGCTGGAAACACTAGCCCATTGATTCACGCCAAAATGACTACAGTTGTTTGCTGAAGGCGATAAACAAATGAAACCGATGAGAGGAAAGGGTAGAGGAGGAACAGAGCTGTCAGCCATGCCGAGATAACACCTGGTTAGATCAGCTCATGGGTTTCAGTGCCATTTTGGTTGCTCAAACACACACAGGTCATAAATTGTGACAAGGGCAGTGGGGTTAAAAATCTCATGCGTTTCAGAGTGGTTCAACTCAGCGTTTTGACTTACGTATTGTGAGAAAAGCATGCCATCCTGTTTATCCCACTGGACAAGAATGGTTACACAACGCAACAAACACAATTAGACGGCAAACAACACAATAACATCTCACATTCTGAGCTCACACAAACACATTGTAAACACAGACAAGACAGAATACATTCCAGCTGTTTTTGAGAAGTGATTAAGCTCTGTTCCAAATGCTATTGTGCTGCCTACTTAGGCAACATTTTAAGAACAGCAGGCAGCAAAAACAGGTCCCACTTTATATTAAGTGGCGTTAGACTTGCACTTGGACCATAGTGCGGCCCGTTGGAAAAAAAGGTTGAGAACCACTTAGGTGTATATGACTTTCTTCTTTCAGACGGGTCCAGTTTGCATTATATTAAAAATTTTCTTTGATCTTCCAAGCGGTTTAATGGCAGTCAGTAGGTGTTGCAGTGCATCAGTCCAAAAGAAGGGAAATAAAAAGCGCCCATTCATAATAAAAAGTGCCTCACACGGCTCCGGGGGGTGGACAAAGTCCTCCTGTAGTGAATCATTGCGTTTTTTGTAAGAAAAATATCCATATTCAAAACATAATAATCACTTTAATCTAGCTTGTGCCAACAGTTGTACACAGAAGCAGCTCTGGGGGGGATGACGTAGAGGTCGGCGTTGCGCATGCACTGGTGAGTCTCGTGAAAACCAATGTTTGTTAACAGGAGCAAAGGAAGCAAAGTTTCCTTACTTTAGCAAAGGAAAACCAGTCTCCTCTTGAGTTATATCGAAAATCCTACGACATTCTTCTTTATAAATCCTCGTTTTGTACTTCTAATTCTTGATTGTTGTTTTGTTTTGATCTCTCCCCTGCGCTTACAAATCGTCATTTCTGAGTGGCGCATGCGTAAAGCCGACCTCATGCGTCATCTGCCTGGAACTGCTTCCGTGTACAACAGTGCATGCAAGCTAGATTAAATTGATTATTAAGTTTTAAATATGGTTATTCTTCATACAAAAACACATTGATTCACTACAGGAGGATCCGTACACTTTTTATTATAAATGGGTGCTTTTGATTTCGCTTCTTTTGGACTAAGGCACTGCAACACACGCTGAGTGCCATTAAACAGCTTGAAAGTTCAAAGACAATTTTTCATAAAACTCAGACTGGATTCGTCTGAATAAAGAAAGTCATATACACCTAGGATGACTTGAGGGTGAGTAATTTATGGGCTTATTTTCATATTTGGGTGAACTAACCCTTTAACTACTATGTACTTGCATCAAAAATAAGTACAATGTACTTATTGTGTTCATATTGTTTTGCAAAACACTTTTGCTGCTATTGAGGTGGGATACGGGTAAGGTTAGGGACAGGTTTGGTGGTATGGGTAGGATTAAGGGTGGGTTAAAGTGAAAGGGATGGGTCAACCGTGTAATTATAAATGTAATTACAGAAATTAATTACAGATGTAATTACATGCAGGTATTTTTAAAATATAAGTACAATGTAAAAACATGTATGTACACAATAAGTCCACTGTACCAAATGATTAATTTAAATGTAAGTACATAGTAGTTAAGGCCACTTAATATAAAGTGGGACCCAAAAACATGTTGCCTAATAAAATACCCAATTTTGGTAAAAAGAAGAATTGCATATATACAACCCCAGTGAAATAAGAATAAAACAAATGTACTTATAACTTAAATATAATTATATAAAAAATATTTTATTAGTAAATAAATAAAATAAAAATCAAGATGTTGGGCAGAATTTAAGGAAATAATTTTATTAATAAATAATTAGTCACTTCTGAAAAGTAATGCGAGAACTTCACATATATACTTTGAGCATAAGACAGTCCCATTATACACTGATTATAATAATAATAATAACAAATGTATAAATATAAAATGTATTTATAACTTAAATATAATAAATGATTATTTTTATTTTATTAATAAATTAACATTTTTAAAAAATGAAGAGAATTGAGGGAAATGTTGGTAATTGTTTAGTCCTGAAATGATCTAATTAAATGTACTATTTCATCGAATATTTGCGTAAAGTATTGAGTTGTTAGCTTAGCCACATGCTAACTTCAAAGTATAATGAAATCAAGATCCAATTTGGAAAAGTGCAAAAGAATGCCACTTGAAATTGTACTCCAACTCAGAAATTGTCATACTTTGTGGAAATGGGAGTGTAGGATGTCACGAGAGCATATCAGCACCAATAGAGATGTTCACGGTTAATGATAAACAGATTAAGAGGTAGATGAAATGCATCAGTGACTCAAAGTTCCAACATCACATGATAATAAAGCAGGTTAAACTAATACTTGCAGAGACAGGAGTGTAAAATACGGTAAACTACCCTCTCTACTGATAACTGTATACATACAAAACAACTAAGCATTTTGCTAGCCATTTGTGTCTGTACACATCATCCAAGCATCAGAATGCTACTTTGGTCACATGAAATAGAGTTTTTACTATTGTAAATCATTTCAATACAGTCACTTCTAACGCCATCTTAGAAGGTAGCTGCCCATCTACACAGCCGACAGTGAGGCAGCTCATTAGGGTTTGGAACAGAGCCCATGTTTCAGAAACAGTGGAGGAACTCCAGCTATTTTCTGTCTATTGGTTTATGACAGTTGTTTCTAGCACAAGTCTTGTTTCATTTGAGTCAGAGAAAGCACATATTGTTGTCCTCACCATGGTGGCAGGGTTCCATGTTGTGGTCGGAGCCATTTTTGGTTGCCAGTTGTTTCCTCCAGTCAACTTCTTTTCCCCGGGATGACTCCAGTGAATGTCACTGAAGAGAAAAAGAAGAAACAATTATCATCAAATCGCTAAGCTTGAAGAGATCTATGAATCAGAACTGAGATGAGCTGCGAACGTTCATACTTCTTTGTTGTTCCGTTTCCAATACAGAGATCTGGAAGAATAAAAAAAAAACTGGTGAGGAATATGCCAGTCATTGTGAAATGCTAAATTCACTTAAAAATCAATAAAAACAATAAAAGATGTTGTTCATTATTACTAACACCTGAATACAGAGTAGGGCCGAACAATTTGGAAAAATAAAATGTTTTCAACAAAAAAGTCACAACATTTTGTGAATATCAATATGACTGTAAAATATTATTATTTTAAATTTAACATATATACTACTACTAAATACAATTACTACAGAACTATTACTAAAACAGCCAATTTATAAGCACTTCTCATTACAAATTTATTAAAATGATGCATGTTATAAGAATCCATTTGTGATTCAATAATCACTCTAAGCCATTTCACAACTTCAGTTTTTTTTTTTTTTTCAATTAATTATGCAGCCCTAATAAAGAGGGTCATTTGTATTATATAACAAGAACAGGACACTTACTGCCCACAAGGTTGGCAAGGGAGGAATCCAAGTCATCGGAAACCAGTTTGCCTGGCTGTTGGGCGCTGGGCGTCAGGCCCTGGTTGGGAGAGGCCACTGTGGGTTTCAGGATGCCACCTAAAACATCATCTAAACAAACAGAGGAGAGGGAATGGGAGAGGGATGAAAGACGCAGACAACACACACAAACAGAAGAAGCGCAGTTAGGTTGGGTGGAGCGAGAGGCAGGCGCCTCGGAGCAAACACTGCAGGACCGAAAAGTGAAAGAATGTGGGTAAAATCTTGTCAAGTCAACTCACCCAGACATGCAGTGCCATGCAAAGCCAGTGGCCCAAATAGATCAAACCACACAGTGAGAGGAGAGAAAGAGGACAAAATGAGGAACATCTCAAAACAAGACTGCTCAAATTATGGTGGTCTTATCATACGTGACACGGACTCACATTTAAAAATGCTTTCAGATTCAAGTCAAACTTCTGTAATATACTATATTTACATTTTTTTTCCTTTGGAATAACATGCATAATAAGACCAAGAATGTGTAGTAGAACAGTGAATTTTCAATTAAGAGTTTATTTCATAATTTACTTGTGTTGCAAGCTGGAACCAAACCTGGGTCATCCATGGCTCAATGTTTTAGAGTGCTAACCCATATGCCACATCTCCAACATAAGACACTCCGATTTCAAACCAATCATGGTTTTAAATCAAAACTAAGACCCAATGAAACCAAGATTCAAACAAATTTTTGTTTTATGAGAAGCCTGATTTGTGTTTAAAAACCAAACATGCAGTATTGAGAATATGACACAAAAGAGATTGAGTCTTTAAACACATTATGATGCCTTTCTTATGAAAATACCACAGCAAACTTCTAGAATGAAAAGGGGCCGTATAATAGTTTTCACATGCTAGTTCCACTCTGTCAGCTTAAGTATGGTCCAACAAATGACTCCATAAAGGCCCCCAAAACACATTGACCTTCAGCAGCAGGATGGATGTGAAGCATCACGTGTGGAGAAAAGCAGTGAGTCACAGCAACTGGGTTAACTTCTCACTTACCAGCCGAGTCTGTGCTGTTGGTGGCCGACTTATTGCCGAACACGGAGTCAAAGTCGACATTAAGGCCTGTTGAACTGGGAGGCTGGGCGGCGGGAGGAGCATGGAACCCTGTGTAGAAGGAAATAGGGTCAGACCTAAAAAAAACACCACAGACTGGTTCATCTACACATGTTTAAGGGCTGGAGGAATTCCAGAGAACAGCAACTTCAAAACAGTGGTTAATGTTTTCTTCCAGCTCACGTGATGCATAACTGCCATTATTAATTTAAATGGATCAATTCTGTCGTAGTCTATAGACCTCCAAAAATGTCAGCTGTTTGACTGTGTTAGCCAACGGCAACTGACTCATACTTCCCACAACATGTTTGCCGTTACAAAACCACATTTCATTCCTCTTCATCAATATACCACCAGTTTCATCTAGTATACTAATAAGCCATTTGAGGTTTAAAAAAATAAAATAAAAAAAATAAAAACCCAAGGGGGGGGGTCATTAAGCATTATAATATTGATTTATATAATTCTTATTTTCTTATTTCAATTAAATAAACTAGTTACATGATAATGCAGACTGATTAAATTAAATATTGCATATTAATATTTCATTGAAGGAGTATTATTAAATAAAACTATTACAAATTATTTTTGTTAATTGAAATAAAGCTGAAATAAAAAAATATATATATATAAACATTAGATGAAAAACTTAAACTATAAAAATCTTAGAAATGAACCATGGCCATTAAAAATGTTGTTGAAAAAGCTGAAGTTCTAAAAATCATTAAAATAAAAATAAATAAGTTAAACAGAAATAAAAAACAATCTAAAAAAGACAAAAGAACATACAATTGCTAAAGCTTTGAGTAAAATTAGAATGAAGAAAAAAAAAAAATAATATAAGAGTATATAAATACTAAAATAACACTGCCGTAAAGGTGACATGAACATGGTAAAAAAACAAACAAAAAAGAAAAGACCAGACACAGCTGAAGGAAGCAGAAAGCAACAAGCTGAAGGAACGGCACCTACCTCCGAATAGTCCAGCTACAGCGGAGGGCTCAGATTGGAAGAGAGGAGTGTTAGGGTAAGCAGCTGGAGAGCAGAACGAGTCTGACAGGCCCAGAACAAAATCACAGGAGAACCAGAAATGGGAAAATTAGTGAAGAGATACAAAATTAATAAAATATAATAAGCAGGGGGATATAAAGCCTGAATACTCTATATTTAAACCAAAAGGGTGGAATTAAAACAAATTAAGTAAAAGAATAAAGGTACTAAGAGTAATTTGGGGTAAAATTCACTCAGAGAGGAAACCACGGGGTAACGGGATTATGTTTTCCGAGCTCAGAAAACATACATCACACAGGGATGTCTGTACCTGACAGGAAGCAGCCCATCCGAGCAGAGGGCTCGACGGGTGATGCAACGGAACAGCTTGAATCAATAAAGGGATTGTAATTATCTGGAGAACCAAGAAATGAAACTGACATTTGGGAAAAAACATTAAAACTTAAAACTCTAAGGATGGGCATAATTAAAAAGAGTAAAAGAAAAATCCAAAAAAGGCAGCAAAGCACAACCAAGCAAGATTTTGAGTAAGGTGGTCCAGAGACCATCGTATAGACCTTCAGAAAACCACCAAAAAGCAATTAATTGAGGTTCAGTGTAGACAAAAAGGACCACCAAACTCAAATGGGGTACAAGTATTTTTAAGCAGTTAATTTGTAGTTGATAACAGCCATTCTCACTCTTGATCACGCTCATGTATTCATATTAGACCAGCATTACTTGATCATAAAAGCCAACTAACCATAATACAGCTGTACAAACACAAACACTCTTTACAGTAGCAACAAACCATCTGTCTGTCACTCTCTCAAATATGTTATTGTTCGCTCTGAGAACATAATAAATAAAGTCCCTAGTGTAGAACAAACTCACAGAAGCTAGACTTCCTTTATTGCTTTTAAGTCACACATTCACAAACACACACACAGTGTTTCAAAACCTAGTCTGTGTTCAGAATAGCATACTACAATACTTTTACAATTTCTGCAATTTGTATTACATAGTATGACAATTTCGAGGATCACTGTATCCCATAATGCAGTGTGTTTGACCTGACTTTGTGTTTCCAATGTGACAAAAGAACAGGAAGTAACAATTTTTGATGAAACTGCCACTATATATATATATATATATATATATATATATATATATATATATATATATATATATATATATATATATATATATATATATATATATATATATATATATATATATATATATATATATATATATTATATATTATTTATTTATTTTTCTAGACTCAGGATTAGATTTGTTTTAAATTTATTTTTTTTGTTTTTTTTTTTTTTTTTTGTTTTATTTTTTTTTTTGTGTGTTTATTTTTTTTTTTTTTATTTATATTTACAATAATCTTTTAAAATATATTTTTTTATTCAAAACTGCATGCAATTTATCTTAAAGCATGCAATAAAATCTGTTTAGTTTAGGGACCAATTCTCACTATTAACTAGTTGCTTATTAACATGCATATAACTATCATATTGGCTGTTTATTAGTACTTATAAATCACATGCCTTATTCTGCATGACTATATTTTAGATCCCTTAATCCTACCTTAATTTACCAACCACCATACTAACTATTAATAAGCAGCAAATTACGAGTTTTTAGGGAAAAGTTGTAGTTAATAGTGAGAACTGATCACCAAACTAAAGTGTGACCAAAATCTTGAAGCACAGTAACATCGTAATGTTACTAGATATTAATATATAGTTACAATGTATATAAACATAGAATAATTCTGTATAAAATAGTGTATACTATAACATCTTTTTAACATAGGCATTTTCCAGTGTACATTCTTCAGTAGGCTAGTATTCTATTCTATTCTATTCTATTCTATTCTATTCTATTCTATTCTATTCTATGCTATGCTATTCTATTCTATGCTATGAGTTGCCTATGCAGACAGCATTTTTGGGCATCACCAGTGCATTTGAGCTTTTGAGTTAGACACTGTCAAAAACACTGTCTAGGTAGGCAGCTTACTAGGTTTTGAGAACACAGCCAGTATGAACTTGAGACATGTATCAGATACTTTAAGGGTTTTTAAGGTCAGGCTGGTTCTACCCAGCAGGTCTTTGTACACTTGATGCGGTGGACCATTCAGGACAAAAATGACAGTGGAGGGAAAACAGATCGGCACGCAGCAGGCGAAAGAAAACAAACAGTGCACTGCATGAGAGAAAAGAACAGCCGTTTACCACCAAACATTTCATGACTGGGTGTCCTAGAGGAAAAACTAACAGCATCTGAAGACACAACAGGCAGATGGACAGGATCGACAACTTGTTTTGTAAGGAAAGGTTTAAGGTAGTTTGGAATGGAGTCGTCAACAGCCTCTGTAGACGTGAAAGGATCTACACGGCCAAAGACAAGACAGAAACACAAAATCACAGGAAAATGTTAGAGAGAGAGAGAGAGAGGGAGAGAGAGAAAGCATGCAAACACAGACTAACAGACAGATGAAGTGGAGTCTGTTTGGTCTAAACTTGGACGCTTTCAGATCTAAATAAACTACCAGATTGAATGAGTAAATAACTAGACTGAATAGTTAGACTGAATGAGACATCCAACATGGGATGTAATGAATATGTAACATTAATCACAAGATTAATGGATAGGAATGATTCTTTGAATCATGAGAATCAGTAGAGAATTATTTGAATCAGTAGAACTTCAGTCTGATATGAAGCTTTAAAGTTGTAATAAAATCTAAAATATATAGATAAACATTTAATATTTTATTAATATTTAATAAATAAATAAATGTTATTATTAGTAAGCAAAAAAGATTTATACACAAAATATGATAAATGAGCGCTATTAATAATTGCTTTAATTGTACAACTCTGAAAAAAAAAATGACTAGGTTCGGAAACCATTAACCTGATTTAAAGACATGAAAAAGATGATACACGTGCAACATTATAAAATATTATTTAAATACAATTTTAAAGCTGCAATTCAGATTTTATCTATTGAAATATTTAATTTAGAAAAAGAGGTTTCATTTGATGTCATGTTTTCTTTAAATAATTTTCCCCAAACTCCAATGTGAAGTTCTAAAACATCTCAGTATACCTCTCCTGGCTATCATTTTCAGTATGAACATGTTAAATTAATTTCAAAGGATTAGTTCACACAAAAAATCAATTCTGTTATCATTTACTGACACATGCTGTTCCAATATTTGGAATATATTCCACAAGTCAAAATAATCACTTTTACGAGGATTTTTTGGATCAGTTTGGAGTATGATGGTTTTCATTTACTTCCATTATATGCAGAAGTGTGGCAAAGTTTCACATGCTGTGTTCTACAAAAGAATGAAACTCATACAGGCTTGGAACAACATAAGGATGAATAAATGATTATTAATGATTATGTTGTTTAGATAACTATTCCTTTAAAAGTCAAAGGACATGACATCAGAGGTGTTGGACAGTGTATAGCCTACATAAATCTCCAAAAAGCTTCAAGATAATACATCTGTGAAGGCTGCTGAGCGTGTTTTACGCAATATAATCCAATAAACACTAAAAGCTGCAGGCTTTTTATTGTTCTGCCCGACTAATATCAGAAACTAATATGATATCAGTTCTGCCACGTTAAATATTATGTTACACACCCTATCAGCACTTCTGGATAAAATTAGACTCTCATTTATCAGACTTTACAGATTAGATGTTATTCAGACAAATAAGACGTGTGCAACAAGAACATGCTTTCTTTAGGCGACAGTATCTTGGATAAAAATCAACAGGGAACATTAATTGCTTCAGTTTTGATTACAGAGGAGAAGGTAGTGTTGATTTAAGCCTGATTTCTCTGAGATGCATATTAATGCAGATTTGTGATTTCCTGTGGTGTGGGCCGCTCACCTCCCCATGTGTTGGCTAAAGGCAGGCCGGTGGAGAGAGGCAGGGAGGGCTGGAACGTGGGCTGCAGGTCCAACAGATCGTTCGGCACCTTCGGTGTACTGGAGCCAGACACGCACCAAGACAAACACAGACACACACAGGAACTGCATTAATGTCTTCCATTAAACGGCAGTCTAAGGGCCAAGCATTTCACAGTTATATGGCAAAGACAAACTTGGCACGTTGATTTGAATTGCTTAAAGTGGAGACTTAGGGAGTTGAGGGGAAATTCGCATGCAATCAATACCTTCTTCACAGCCAAATCACACACTTACAGCCTAAACAAGAGAACCGGAGCCTGACTTTATACAGATTTTTATTTTTATTTTTAAATACAGAAAGCTGCACTATTTCAGGACAGCAGAGATTACTCTGATTTAAACAAAACCCTAACCGCAAGTATAATGTAATAATGACGCTCTACTTAGTAAGCACCATTAATAACGTATGACCCCATTTCTCCTTGGATGATGACATCATCATTAAAAGCACATACACCTGTAACGTACTGTAATCGCTGAGTTTATCTTGCCGTATTTATGTAGTCCTGCATAGAGCCCTAATAATACACTAAAAGCTGAAGATTGATGCCAAACGTTTGCACGTGTGCACTCAAGCACCAACTGGGAAAATAATCACTACCAGCCGTGTATCATCAGCACAGAAAGACCAGGGATCAATCATCAAATACAGAGCAATTAGTTCTGCCCACACAATCTGACTGGCTGAAAAGTATTTGAACTTTGCAGTCATTTATAATCAGCATAAAACGGCATTTACAATCTATGACAATACAATATGTGACACATTTTGATTAGTACTCAAAGATATTAAAATATAAAAATTACACATTTTAATAACATGATTTGTACATACAAAAGTTTTCTGTATTATGTGTGGCTTTTTAAATTACTGTATACTCCACAAGTAGAAAAAAAGAATATCACTTAGTTTATACAAAATACAGTAAAAACAGTAATATTGTGAAATATAATAATTCAAAATAAGTAAGAGTATATTTTAAATGTAATTTGTTTCTGTTATGACTATGCTGAATTTTCAGCATCATTACTCCAGTCTTCAGTGTCACATGATCCTTCAGAAATAGTTGTTATTTGTTGTTTTGTTGTTTGGTGATCATTTAATATTTTTTTATATTTTAAATGTTGAAAACACTTTTTTTGTTTATTTTGGTTCCAGGACATTTTGATGAACAGCAAATTTAAAGTAGCAGCATTTAGTTGAAACTGAAATCTTTTGTAACATTATAAAGGTCCTTACTGTCACTTTTGATCGATTTAAAGGGCACCTATTATGCCCCTTTTTACAAGATGTAATATTGGTCTTGGGTGTTCCCATAATGTGTCTGAAGTTTTAGCTCAAAATACCCCACAGATCATTTATTATAACATGTGGAAAATGTCTTTTTTTGGGTCATGTCTAAAAAAAGAGCTGTTTTTTGTTTGTGTTAATTTGAATGAAATTTGAATGAAAAATATGCTTATTACTTGTCGTATCATTTTGAGGAGGGGGTATATTTTTTATACATCTCTGCTTTTTTGAGTTTGTTTGGTTAAATTTGAGTTTTCACAGCCCATTTGCAACGACGGATGAGCAATGCTCATTCGCTATGTGCTTTAACGTAACTTTAATTTCCTTAGTGGCTCAGATGTTAGCAGGAAATAAAGACTCCTATGTTCAGTTTACTCATGTATAAAACATTGTATTTCATACAACCAAACACAACTGAGGGCGGAATCTATGGTAATGCAGGACTGTCAGTCAGTGGCTGTGGGCGGGGCCTAAACAATGTAACCTCACAATGCTCAGAGAATCAAATCTCTATTGAAACTGATTTGGTTTAATGGGGATAAAAAAATAAGGAGTGGGTGGATTTTTATCATTGTATGGCGGTTGTATTCACACACTGCCAACACATATTTATGTCCAAACACCATGTAAAAGTGTTTTTTGCATAATAGGTACCTTTTAATGTGTCTTTAATGAATAAGAATATGAATTTCTTTCAAAAACAAAACCCCAAATTTTTGAACAATTCATACATAAAACTATTACCAGTTAGTGAAGCTACTGGGTGTGGAGAACAGGTCAATGGCAGGGGTGGAACTGATCGTCACCGTGGAAACGGGAGACGCAGCAGTCGTGGAGGGCTTCTTGGACAGTTCCATCAGGCGCTGCTCCTGATGGAGGAATCAAACCGTGTAACCTTGTTAATTACTTTGCTAATTGGGTATGCTCTAATATAATGAGCTTTTTCTAACAAAAAAAAAAAAAAAAAAAATTAAATACCTTAAGTGCTTTTAACCGAGCCTGCTCCTCCTCCAGAGCTGCCTGCTTTTCCCTCTCATCAACTTTGGTGAAAGAGATACCCGTGTTGGCCAGGGAGGACACCGCACTGGAAAGTGTACTGGCTCTGTGTGGAAAGACAGGCAGATATGCAGATAGAATTGTTGCATAATTCCAAATAAATTGATTATGATCCACAAATAAATGTAAAGAGATTAACAAAAATTAAACATATTGACAAAAAAATAGAATGAGATCCTCAATCTTAGAGTTTCACAAACACGATTTAAATTCACAAATAAATAAGATTTGCAAATAAAAAACGTTTACACATACATATATATTTTTTTCTTTCTTTTTTTTCTCCACAAACACAACTTTGCCCGGCATTCATTTGTGAATCGCATCCTGTACATTTGTAGATCGCTGCACACATCTGTGAACTGCTCGCTGTGCATTTGTGAATGGCTTTCTGTGCATTTGTGGATCTTGAAACATTTCTAGCATCAAAACGCTGACAATCTACAAATGCGTGGACTCACCGTCTGCTCAAGTCAATCAGGTAACAGCCACACTTCGCTGACCAATCATAGCACATTCTCCCTGTAACCAATCATGTTTGGCTTTACAATCAGGGCAGGAGCAGATTCATTTCACACCCCTGTAAGAAACTGCATTCTACGGACACTTTGTTCAAAATGAGCTGCAGTGCTGTTTGTGTGGTTAAAAAAATCCTGTTTCCAAAAGATTGTTGGAGTGTAAGGCTTCTTTATATTTCCATCAGGATCAGTGAGCGAGGATAAACTCAGGATTATACATAACTTATGATCATTCACAGATCCCAAGCATCATCAGTAATACCCTCGCAACAAAGCAAATTGAAATTATTATAATCAGCGATCCTGTCTACACTGGACGGGGCGGTGAAGGACAAATGATTTGCACATTTGCTTTGATGCATCCAGCTGCAGTTACAGCTGGTGCAGCGCAGCACAACAGCGAGCAGAGTAGACATAGCATAAGACATGGCACAATGGCTTATTCCCCTTTTAAAGCACAATCGCTGTCACAAATATAGGGCACAATAACACAGTTAATATCAAATATCCAATTTTAAACATTTTACTGTACCAATTTTTTGGTCCTTATATTTCCTGTTGAGCCAGTGCAGATGAATGAAGTTATTTCAGGGAGAGGCCGTCCTGATTGTAAAGTAAAACGTGATTGGTTACAGCCAGAACATGCTATGATTGGTCAGCGAAGTGTGGCTGTTATCTGATTGACTTGAGTGGACGGTGAGTGAAGTCCACATATTTGTGGATTGTCAGCATGCTAGAAATGTTTCAAAATCCACAAATGCACAGGAAGCCATTCACAAATGCACAGCGAGTGATTCACAAATGCATGCAGCGATCTACAAATGCACAGGACGCGATTCACAAATGAGTGCCAGGCAAAGTTGTGTTTGTGACATAAAAAGATATTTGTGAATAAGATTTTAAATGCAAATCTCAATTCATTTATTTGTTTCATGTTTAATTTAATTCATGTTTATGAAATTCTAAGATTTATTTGTAGATCTCATTATATATATTTGTCAATAGGTAAAAAAAATTTCATCTCTTTTTTTCTGGATCATAATCTGTTTACTTGGAATTATGCAACAATTTTATCCCCATAGGCAGAGGACCTGATCCAGTAAACATGCCACTGTTGAAATTGCTGGGGTTGCATTAGTGGACATCAATGCTACTAGCATGAGCACAGAGCACATTTTACTGCTTCCGCTACAGGAACCCAGTTTGACCCAGGACTTCCGCAAATATAGCTAATGTTAACAAAACTTGCATTTTTTTTAAGCCAATGTCCAGACTGCAAGTCATCAAATTCCTGTACATTCCTCCTACACTTAAACACAGTAAACTGATTATTTTAGAAACATTTGTGACAACAAAATAAAATTAAATGACATCACTCATAACCCCTAAAACAACCTGTCCTCAGATCAAAATGTAATACTTCAAGCAGATTCAAATATTAAACCTAAGAAAAACTGAATTACATTACTTTAAAGAAACATGGCAGGCCACAAAACACACACACAAAGTTTGACAAAAAAGTAGAAAAAAAAGTAGAAAAATTTAATTAATTAATTATTTTAATGAGATTTTTTTTTTTCATATAAACTAAAGTAATGCAGCTTTTTTGTCCCACTGAAACTGAATATGATTTGATATAAGAAGCGGGTCGCAATCAGCTTTTTTGTCCCACTGAAAGAATAACTGAATAATGATTTGATATAAGAATATCAATATCTTGTGAATTTAGTTAGTAAATACTGATTTCTAGATTAGATTAGATTTCATCATAAATATCATAGAATATAGCTCAAAATCCCTTTTACTTAGAAAAACTGCACAGAACTTTTAGCCTGACACAAAACTCCCTGAAACACCTCTCTCCCACACACGCTCAGCACATCCAAAAGTCGCACACACTCGTTGAATGCAGAGCATGAGGAAAGCAACCCCCTCACATACTAGAATGTTCAAAGTAAACTGCCTGAAAATCACTGTACCTGCTGGCGGCCGTGGAGTCTTTGACCTTTTTCCCCTCTAATGAAGCCAAGTGCTGCTCGAGGGCATCCAGAAGGCTACTGGGGGCCTGGAGGGATGGAAACATTCCTTTACTTTACAGGCTACTACTACTACACACACACAGACAGACCACAAATATACACACGCAACATATGTGACTGACTGATTTAATTAAGGACTTTTGACTACTTGAAATCCTAAAAAAAAAAAAAAAAAAAAAAACTTCTCTGAAATTATTTAGGACATATGATAATTTTTAAACATGGATGACACTCAAGGACTTTACTATGAGGAACTTTCTATTGGATTTTGTAATAATATTTTTGTTGTTGTATATGATGTAATGAGATTGCTATTTTTTTTTATTTTGGAGAAAATGATTAATAAGCCTTGAATTGATATAAATAAACTTACTTTAAAACAATTTTAAGAAATGTTAAATACAGAAATAAAAAACAATTAAATAATAATGATACATAAAAAACTAAATAAAAAGAAAAATAAAGTTATTAAAAGATAAACAGATTTTTTTTTAAAGTAAAAATGTTTATTTATTTATTAACAACTGCATTACAATTACCGACTAGTTTGGTACTGACAAAGATTTTAAAATGAATCACCACTTTTCCTTGAATTATAGCTAATATAGTAATATAATACTTTTTTATTGTTTTTTTAAATATTTGACATGATGGTAATGACAATAATATACAAATCACTGTCACTGTCAAATTTTAATTATCAAAAAATAATAATTGATTCTGAACAAACTGAAAATCGAATTTTTAAAACATCACTTCATTTTTTTTTTTTGATAAAATACTTCATATACCAAAAAAAAATAAATTTTATATATATATATATATATATATATTATATATATAAATATGTATATATATGTGTATGTATGTATGTATGTATGTATGTATGTATGTATATATATATATATATTATATATATATATATATATATATATATATATATATATATATATATATATATATATTAAAAACATACTACAGACAAAAATGTCCCCTTAATTGAAGAATCACTGCTGTGCAAAAACACAGATAGCATGCAAAGTCAGATAGCATGCAAACGTACAAACCAAAGACTCTAAACACAGAGAGAAGAGAGTGAGATGCAGGTACTTACACAAACTGTAAACTGAAAACAGAAAGATAAGATAAGAAAGGATACAGAATATAAAGGTGGTAGTTTAACAGAGGTGTTTTCAGAGAATTTAAGAAACTGCAGAAATGTTAAGAAGAATAAAAACAAACACTTAACATAAAACTTAACATTTAATTGTGTAAAACTAGTGTTTTATGTAAATAAAAAAAAAGATAAAGATATACTTAATACATACAAAGAGACTTCTATATACATATAAAAAGTTAGAAATAAATGTTTAAGAATTCAATGAAAACCCCATATTTACAGAGCATGACTCTGAATATTGAGGGGTAAACAAGTAAAAAGCTAGCTGTTTAAAAGAAAGATAAAAATAAAATTAGATTTTAACCAAGATCCGATTTTGTCTCAAACCTGTAAGCTGCCCACAGCATCACACCTTTATGTGCTGTATGAATCAAACATTAAGGACAGTTAGAATAGTTTCCCCCACCAGTGTCATGCAGAGATGTCCGCATGCGCCGAGCACTGCAGTGCACTTCAAAAGCAAAATAGTTGCAGTTCTAGAACTCTCTGATGACTTTTCCTATAGCTTAAGTTAAGTATTGAGATTTCTAGGTAACTGCAGGTTAGAGAGTTCTACAACTTGCACTTGTTTGGATCTAATGTAGCCGTGCCAAGTTTGGCTGTGTAGCTCAAGCCGTGTCTTGCAAAATAAGGGCAGAGTGACAAATAAGTAGCTGACAAGCAGAAGGGAAAGCAGTCAGCGTAAGTTTTTCCTCAAAACCAAGGCCAATATAATTTGTTTCCTCACCTGAGATAGGTCTGGTATGTCCCCTCGGTCAATTCCCACTTGCTGTAATGAGCAGAAAAGAGCTGGTTAATGAGTGTCTCATTCGTATCGGCACATTACATAATCAGGGATCCCCATAGTGCAGGTTTATGCATCCTACCTCTGCCACTTTGAGAAACTCTGAGATTCTCATCATTCGAGTGAGGAATTTCTTATAGATGTCCAGGCCTTCTTTACACTGGGCTTTCTTCATGTCAAAGTACTTCTCTGTAGATGGGAAAAGGTATGAAGTCAGATTTTTAGATAGCTTTAAATTTCCAACACACTTAAAGGGGGCTTGCTTTTCACTCTGCGACTTCACCAGGCCGAGGTATGCTTGGCATCTGTTGCCACAGCATGACCCTAAGTGACTCTCACTAGTATGTCAGCCTCTCACAAAAACTCCCATCCAACATGTAACCACTGAACGAAGCCAACGGATGCAGCTCAGTCTCTGAATGGAGCCATCCAACACAAACAATCCAAGCAAAACCACTGGATTTAGTAAAAATATCATATTGCAATTGTTTAAGAAGTACTGTGGTATTTAAACAGCAATATGATAATCCCATAATAGTTTCAAGTAAAAAAAAATAATTTAAATCATTCCATTTTATTTAGACAACTTGTGCAGTCGTACTTCAAATTATCATTATTGAATTCTAAGTTTTCAACAACAGATCAATCTTTGATAAGACAATATCACACAGTCTGGATGACCAAGCTTAATCACACTCTCTAGCTAATCATCACTTCAAGTTGAAATTTGCTCAGTGCATTGCCAATTTTACTGCCCTAAACCATGACACTGTCTTTACTTGGCCCAAAAATAAATTCTGAGACTATTGATATGCACAGGAAGGGTTTGTTTTATGAGTTACAGCTCTCAGGCAGTAAATAAGCTGTCATAAAACTGAGTGACGAGTCGGGTCAGAGTCCTTTACTGTTGATGAGTAGGTTGATACTTTAAGTTCAAAGGTCTCTGCAACCAATAGTGGAGATAACTGGTAAAAGCCAATATGTAGGGCAGCCCACATTAGGTTTTGAAAGATCAAGCGGAATAACAGCTCACCAAGCAAGTTGATGATCCCTTCATTGTAGGCTGCAAACAAGCGGATGACGTCTTTAAACAGAAGCATGAATGCAGCGTTAATGACCCCGTTTGTGAGCTCGTTGGCATTTACCTGCATACACAAAATAAGCCAAATTCAATTTGGTTTGAGACGATTATGCTGCAAGAACTGAAAAACAATTGAATTTAGGGGAAACAAAAGGGGAAGAGAATTTTAGAGAGGTGTATAGATTTTTGTGTATGTGGATTTTTATGTGGGTCTAGCTGCGGTCATCATAAACTCACGTTGAAGTCGAGGAGTGCATCCATCTGGTTTTGGATGATAGGGATGGTCTTTAGGAGCTTCTCTGTGTTTATCGTTCTCATTACGCCATCCGCCCTTTGACAAAAAAAAAAAAACAGACAACCAATTCAATGAAGAGTTCTCATTTTTGGGTGAACTATCTCTTTAGAAAACAGACTTACCCTCTTTTTACTTTTGTGAAGTCGAAAGCCACTTGTCTGTATGAGACTGCCTTTTCATTCAGGTAGCGGCTGTACCTCCGGATGAAGGTGGACATGTCATATCCTGCATGCAAAAGAGAACATGCTGTCTTTTGAGTTCACAGAGACCCTCAGGATGTTGAACTTATTCATACAGCAGTTTTCATTCTAGACTACTTAAAAATATGAGTCCTTGACGTACTGGTTAAAATCATGTACTAGCACAATGATTGTGACTCATTTTAAATGCTCAGAGAGAAAAAACATTCCAGTTTCCACAGGGTTAGTACAATGCATGACACAACCTAGAACACATCAGCTTTATCTGACTCTGCCAAGTATGACAGGTCATTGTGAAGAAGTGTACTGGTCTATGCCGCTAGTCATATGCTCAAATGCAAGCATAGTAAAGGCAAAAGATACAACACTGGACAATGTATTTAAAATATGTACTTTATATTCTGCAATTATGTGAATATGAGAGCACTAAGACAGATATATTTCTGTTGCACAATTTCATCTTTAGTCATCAAAAATACTACGAGAGTTTGATTGATTCCTGTGAATCAGTTTGTTCAAATTGTCTGTCTGTCTTCAAAACAGTGATTCAAAAAATTTTATTGCATCTTTCATGAATCTCCTTGGAAGTCCCTGCATGGTGCGCATATTATTTTAAAAATATATATATATATATATATATATATATATATACACATATATATTTTTATATGTATTTATTTTTATTCAAGTATGAATGGATATGCATGCATACACAATATACAATATATATATATATATATATATACACACACACACACCCATATATCTATATATAGATAGATATAGATATATATATATATATATATATATATATATATATATATATATATATCTATATATATATATATATATATATTTTTTTTTTTTTTTTGCCCAGCTTTATTATATATGGGTTATATCGCAAAAGTAGGATAAAAGTGAAGTACTGCAAGGTGCCTCAGGAAGAAAATCTGAGCCAGGAAGTTCTAGTCACTTTCATAAAATAGGCCCAGAGTTCTTCTTGAAAGGCTCTCCAAACTAGAGTCTCGCTGTGCTGATTCCCCTGCTGCCTCTTTTGAGTGCTGGCTGCCAGGCAGCTTGTTAATATGGGAAAAGCCTTGGGTAAATAAACCCACTAGTGCTTTATTTAAGCTGAAAGTCGGCCATGTTGCCGAACAGGTCCCAAAAGGGAGTTCAGGGAGAAGATCAGACAGACAGACAGACAGAAAGAGAGAGACAGGACCTAATGCTTCTACTTCCCAAACATTCCAACACCACATCTGACCATGACTAACACTGAAATGATAAAACTGTGAAAACACAGTGCGTGTTCTGTCAGCTCCTCAAATATTCATCAAGTCTGCATTTGTCTTCGGTTTGGACGCTCATGAAAATGGATGACACAGCTGGGATGTGTTTGGAAAAACAGGATGACTAATGAAGTGTCGGGCTGAAAGCACCTACCTTGTAACCCGCTTTTATCCAAAAAATTACTGAGGTTGAATAATGTGTTCCTGGAGGCCAGATATTGTACAAATCTCTGTCAACATAAAGAACAACGAGTTCGGGTCTCAATTTATTCTGAAGTTATTCATCATGCAAATAAAATACTGTCAAAGCCACAAGGGTAAAATTGATTGACTGTGGCATATGTGCGGGTTTAACTGTTTTAGCTTAACCAAAACCATGATTAAACACTGCTGAAAATGCCAACAGTTAAAGGATTAGTTGACCAAAAAATTAAAATTTGGTTATTTACTCTTGGTTATTTCATTTCAAACCTGACTTACTTTTTTCCATGAAAAAAGGTGAAACTTGGCCAATCTTTTCAGTAATATCAAAAAGAATGGTGAATAAAGCTCAATAAATAAATAAATAAATAAACTTAGAGTATTGCCACTTTAAAACTCAATGCCCAATGACTGATTGAGTAAAATAAAACGTAAAATAAAATATATTGAAATAAAAGTTAAAACAGAGTGGTCAGCATATTCTTAAATTAAACTAAAATAGAATGCAAATAAAATAAAAAAGCTTAAACAATAATAATAATAAAAAAAAGTTTAAAAGTGGCCAGGATATTTAAAAACAATAATGTACAATAAAATGTAAAACAAAAAATAAAAATAAAAAATACAATAAATAAAACAAATTAAATTATATATATATAGAGAGAGAGAGAGAGAGAGAGAGAGAGAGAGAGTTTGGAATGACAAGAGATTTAAAAATTTTGGGGTGAACTGTTCCTGAGTTCAGTCTGTATGCATTTCATCAGGCTATAGAGTTCAGGCTGAAGGTGATGAATGTGTACAAGAGTGTGTGTGTATGAAGGGAAGCTGACCTCATTGCCGTAGACCATAAGGTGGTGTGTGGCGATGAGGGATTTGAACACGACCACCCAGCTGGTGTTGGTGGTGCGCTCGAACAGCGTGTCGGCCAGATGAGGGATGTTCACATTCATCTCATTGGTGCACTGGATCAGATCTGGTGAGAGAGAGTTGAAGGAGGTCAGTGTGTTTATAATTCAAACTGTCAGCACGTCACAGCCTTTGTAGTTGGGCCCTAAATAACTTAAACAGTTTTAGTACGTAAACATATGTTTGAACTCTTACATTCCAGATTTCCTTAAAAGGCTGTCCTAACTAGTGGTCATCTGATGAGGTTACATTACTGAGCATAAGAGACTTTTCAGCAACTTCAAAAAACTAATCTTTTGAACAGTAGTGTACATGACAGCAAATATATGTATTCTGTATGTAGGGCCTTATGAAATCAGTTTTATTTTCTGTTTTTTTTTTTTTTTTTTTTTTATTCTGTCACAGTTTCTCCAAGTTAAACCAAACTTTTATTTTGACGGGTTGCTGTGAAGACCTTTAAGTTTCTGTTTGTATGTGATATGAAATGCTCATAAAGTGACTCTTCTAGAGCAGTTCTAGAGATTACATTCATGTTTTCATGTACTCCATGTGTGTTCATACTGAGGCAGCAGAGGCACGCGCACTTCAGTATGTGTGTAGTAAACACACGGAACATTAAGGATTCATATCTAAATAGCATTTTTGTGGCTTAAAATTCACAGACACTAGCCCAGCTCATGTTTTGATTTAAGTGTACTGACCTACTTTTGATTTGTCAATCCAAAATTTGGCAAAACTCCATGACATTTTACATTAAATTCCATTTTTATGACTGGATTCCGTGATTTCATCAACATTTTCCGAATTGCGGAAATCATAAGGCCCTATATATGTAGATGATATTTTTATTACTCAATTCACTGAAAAAAAAAAAAAAAGTTAAAAATATTCAAAAGTTACCATTTGACAAGGACATAAAAATAGCCAAAAATTGGCCAAAATTGTTCTAAACAGACAAACTGTAACAAAAGCTCATTGGTCCAAAATTCCATTCCACATTTTAAGCTTCAGAAATCAGCTGTGATTGTCTTGCACTGGCACTGTTAATCTCATCAACAAAATTAAGGTTCAAAGAGGGTTTCACTGAGGGGACAAAAATGACAATAAAATGAATTAAAACAGATGTTAGATGCAGATTTTTTTTTTCAAGTTTATCATTTTGCACATTATCATCAACTATAATTATTTTCGAAGACAAAGATTAGTCAACCAACTGTGATTATGCCATTAAAAAAATTTATGTATATAACAGGACAAAATACTGACTAAAGACATTTGTTAAGAGATGGTGTAAAAAAATAAAATAAAACAATACTTGATGCTATGTGAAACTTCTGTAACATCCTGCCACAGTTTCCAATGTTGTGACAATATAAAAGTCGGCTAACCTATTTACTGAAAAAAACTGCTGTTTCCAGAAAACCACCTGATGCTGTGGACGGCGTGTGATGCTAAGGTGCCTCTGCGCAGCTCTTTAGCATTAAGACAGCGCTGACATGGTGCAAGTGAGAGACATACATTGATATCCTGTGCTTTATTAGTTCTTTGGCTGGACTCCACAGCCATCTGTGCTCAGAGAGCGAGAGCAGGATCCCTCAAGGCTTTCTCTACACCACAGACACTGTGAGACTCATTGAGGGCTGCAGCTCATCATGCCATTCATGAAGCCTCCCACAGAGAGCGAGGGAGGACGCCGCCACTGCTCTCCGCTGAGAATCGGATCCGAACGGGATTATATCATAAAGTTTTCTGGATTCAAATGATGGAGAAACCACTTCTAGACCTCCTCAAATGAAATGAAAAAGCCACTTCCACTCGTCACAACAACCCATTTCAAAGACACAAGAGTAATTACACACTTCCCAACAAACTGCCTCATAATATTAGTACATACACGACCTTTTGAAGTGGGGATGTGAAAATATGCTGCACAGCGAGCATGGGTGGTCTACAGAAGGCCCTCTCTTTTACACATAACATCCACCATTTAAACCTGCACAAAGGCTTGGTCATGTGACAACAAAAGACTTTTCAGAGCCAACACAAAACGCCTGTGCCAAGCATGACGGCGTTGCAAATGCACATGTCCACGGGACTCATATGAAAGATCAAAGTCTTGTTTAATGGTGTTCTCGGCCTACACCAGGGTAACCTGACACTGACGGGTTTACCTTACATGCCCAGATGTAGCCAACAAACACATCTGAAAGAAGGAATGAGAGACTCTTTCCCAATCAAGACCCACCCAATGTGTATCTCTGTCTCCCTGGAGTGGAGATAAACATGATTGATGGTTCGGTGGGGTGTACATGCATGTGTATCCAACCATGTGATGGCAAACAAATTAGTTATGTGACCTGCTCTTCCTAAACATCAAACTCTCCTACTTGAAGCCGATAAACCATAATATACATGTTCCTCTGACACTGATGCACTTGATCTGAAATGCCTGCAGGGTAAATGATACAATATTCAAAGTTGTCACATGCAAAAAAGTGTACTGGCAGTGTTCTATCTAATATTAGACTGACTTTATTTGCTTCTATAAAAAATGTTGAAGGAATAGGCTGATATTAAGGGGATAGTTGACTCAAAAATGAAAACTGTCATCATTTTCTCACCCTCATGTTATTCCAAACCTGTATACATCACTTGAACACTTGGAATATAGAGCAAAAATTGTGTACTTTTAAGTAGCTTTGCATCTTTTTTTTTTTTTTCTTGAAAGCTCTAGCCTCCATTAGATTTAAAAACAATGTGGATAAAAAGCTCTAGAAATGTTTTCCTTTTGAAGAAACAAAGTCTTACAGGTTTAAAACAACATAAGGGTTAGTAAATCATAGGGGTGTACCGGTGCACATATTCGTTCCGAAAATGTTTGGTATGGATCTTTCGGTTCAGTACAAATGTGTACCAAACAAATACAGCATTGTTTAAACCACTGCACGAGCGGAACTTCATTGGAAGCTTCAAGTTTTATATACTGTTACTTTTGATAAGAAACAGAATCTCATCTTTCAAATTATGTCCGTTTTTTTTCAGGAAATTCAAACAATAAATGCAGTTTTGACACTCTTTGATGTGGTGTGACAGATCGCTGTATAAATGCCTCAGTTTAAACGGCAGCACGGCGCGAGAGTAAGCATTTCAACCACGGAAAAACGTCAATATAACAGCTTGTAAACAAAATGTCACATAGCATTTCATTTACCTCATTCAAGAGCATTGAGCGCTGTGTGAAATATTAGACTACAAAATTATATTTTACTCTACCTGTTAGTGATGTCTTAATTATTAATTATTTTAAGCTGAGTGTTGATTATTATGTTTAAAAATAAATAGTAATTAAAATTTAACTTTGTTAGTTGCAACCTTATAGTAATGTAAAAGGGCTCCCTATAGTTTAGAGCAGTGGTTCCCAATCCTGGTCCTGGAGAACTCCCAACACTGCACGTTTCTGGTGTTCTCCAGGACCAGGATTGGGAACTACTGGTTTAGAGCATAAGGTGAGGTAGATTTTTATCCCTACAAAAACTTTAGTTATAATTGAATTTATTTAAAGAAAAAGATTTTGATCTTTTAATAAAAAGGCAATGTTAGTTAAAGTGTAATGGAGGAATTAAAAAAAAAAAAATCACCTACAATAAAGCCCATTTGTAATTTTTTTTAAAACATGTATGAAACGAACGTGAATAGAACTTGACATTTTAAACTAGATTTTTTGAAGATCTCAAACATCTTTATTTGTCACTGAGCCATTTTCAGTTCATAGGAAGAGTCATTATGAGAGCATGACTCAACATTAATAATTAACCAGAAAAACTTTTGATTGTCAAGGGACACAATATTAAAGCTAGTGATAGGCTGGGCTGCATACTGTATATTAATGCACTGTATGCCTAAAAAGGATGAAAAAAAAAATCATGTTTTCTTCTGTCGACAAAGCTAAATAGATGAAAGGCGTTCATGGAGCAGCAACAAACTACAAAACCTACGTGTCCTGAGCCTTCAAATGCAATTTATTTTGTTAAAAGACAGGAGAACAGAGTGGATGCAGCAACAGGATGCTGCAAACTTCCTACAGTTCATGACAGGAAACTGACAAACTTGACATGAAAACTCGACATGAATCATTTAAAACGTTCAGTCATAAAACAGGCTGATGATGGAGTGGAGATATCTAGGTTCTCTGACCCCTGAAGTATATGGCAGGAGGCAACAAGAGACACAGACCAAGAAACAGACAGAAAGGTTTTTTTTTCTTCTCATGACCGCTCTGGTCCGCTTCAGGCGAACCCATTGGAGAGGGCAGAGGACAGGAAACCATAAAGTGAATGGTTGCTCCCCTGATTCGAAGGCTTTAGCTTGCAGACAGATAGAAGATGGCATCCTGCTCTGCATCACATAAATTCGGTCCACAAAGAATATTTATTACATGCATCATGTATAATCACAATATTCACTAAATGAAATAATAACAAGTAGGGTTGTAACGATTAACCCTGAACCGGTCGAAAATCGATGAAAATATGTGAAGATTTAAATCGGTTGAGATGCCAAAGAAATCACGATTCAATTGGAGTAGGAGTTTACATGAATGTATCTCTGAGGGTAACTGACTATCTTTAGAAAAGGTTATGTGGTATTTTCTTTTCATCTTGTCTCTGAACAATGCATATTAAAGTAGTGTTCATAAGCAGCTCTGCTTTGTTTACAGCGGTAACCTAGGAAACAGTGTATCATTGCTGTTCATAAGCGCCACCTGCTGTCAGAGAGTGAATCTGCATCTCATTGAGGTCCACTGTTGCTTCGTTCAGATATGTTTTATGTAGTATGGTTTCACAAAACCTCTTCTGTTTTGGCTTCAAATTTCAAATTATATAGTCAAATTTATATTAAAAACTACTCATGCTGCATGTATGCTTCATCTTTGTTTGGATCATGATTAAAATCCAGTGGTTGCCTCTAATTTTAAATGGAAAGAGCACAGACAAAGCCTTAGTTTGTTCATATTAAAATATTATACAACAGACCAAGACATTGTACAATGCTCAACATGAATAACGCTTAATGTGGCTTAATGTACTAAGACAGTGATAAAGACTAAATTGCAAAGCATTTACTATGTGCAGATACACAATTGAGCCCAAAATGTGAAAGCGCTTTCCTCTTATATAAAGAAAATGCCTAATGCATGGAGACAGTGATATTAAAAGACCACTTTCTGTGCACATCTTACTAATAAAGCATGCTATGTCCAGGAAAACAGATGAGCACAGAATATGAACTTTAAATGTAACTATTTGTTCAATGCATAAGCCATGTTAAGCATTTTGTTTTTATGGTTTTCTAAAGAGAGGAAAACGCTTAACGTGTAATTAAATGCATTGTGTTTATATTCTGGGCTCATCTGCGTGTCTTTTAGCATCACTGTTTTAGTACATAAAGCCAGCATTTAAAAAATGCTACAAAACTGTTAAGCTCCCAGGGATTTGATTTTGGTTGTCATTTGTTGAAATAAATATTAAAAATACAGTGTTCTTGTCCGCTGAATATAACCCACAATCTCTGATACGTATCTTCACATTCTCTATATCCTGAATGTTACACATAATAAAGTGTTGGAAATCACTTTCCTAAACATATTTTAACCAGACAATATTGCCTCCCATGAAGACCATGCGGTTACATCAGTCCAGCACCAGCAGAAGCAAATATCATGGCCAAAAAATTCCACATGTACAGAGCGCTTTCACAGAGCTCACTGGCCAGAGGAAGAACAACATATCTGAGCTGGAATGCAGTCTTGACTTCACAGCATTGCAGAATCCAGAGCGTGTTGAGGAAGTGGATGAAGAGAGAGAGAGAGAGAGAGAGAGAGAGAGAGAGAGAGAGAGAGAGAGAGAGAGAGAGAGAGAGAAGGAGAATGAAGGAGACAGCTGCACAGAAATCAGGGAAACATGCCACAAACTCCAAAAAAAAAATATTAAAATAAACTGCTGTAAACTTGGGAACAAAAACTAAATAAAAACTAAAAAAAATAAATAAATAAATAAAATAGTATTCTGGAAGTCAATTCTGTCAACCATGCCATGGATTTCCCCCAAAAATGAGCAGCTGTTAAAGGTCAATGATTAATTAAAAAAAATTAAATATAAATTAGCAGATAGGAAGTCAGGCATGTAAGAATGTCTTCATAAACGGAAAGAACAGCTGCTCAAGGATAAATAAGAAATTATTCAAAACATCATTCAGTAAAACTTCATGTCTGGGCTCATCTTTATTTGCTCTTACTGGAGGCATTTTATCAATAGTTTTTCAAAGGTTCTCATTAACAAAATAATAGTGAGTTAATACCACTAGCAAGTGCATTCAAACAAGTATCCACAAGGTAACTTTTTCTTTCTGAAATAACATCTTGAAAAAATTATTCATGGCTGAAAGGACCACAAAGAATTATGAGGAAGCAGATCTCAGGTCATTAGCTAATCCTACATTAAAAATGATGATTAAATACATAATTATTATAGAGGGGAACCAAAAAAAAAAAACGACAATGTCAGGCAAGCAGCTTATATGAAGTTTTTGGTTTGTTTTTTGTAAACCAACAAGACAGACAATAAACAGAAAATCTGAATCACTTGGACTGCTTCCACACTGGACTTTTCCATATTTAGACAAAGTGACGTTCAGAATGAAGCAGCATGTTCTGAGAACAAACTCTGCTGATTAGACTCAAGTTTTGACTCATGAATTTCCCCTCATGCAGCTCTATCTTGATGTTATAGTCACTGTGCTCTGCTATCTGCAGACATCTCCCGTTTAATCAGCTCCCAACATTTTTCTAAATTTCTGGAACAACTTCCTGTTGGCTGTTTAGATTTCAAATAGTTGGCGAACTACAAGAACGCAGGAAGTATCTTGAACTGGTCGGCTGGGTTCATCCAGGACAAGACCCTTTACAGTCTCGACTGTGAGTTTGGGAGGGTCTGGAAGCAGGAATGCTGATCAACTCCCTGTTCTAGCTCATAGCACAAAAAATTTGCAGAAACTAAGAGTCAGGTAGCTATGGGGATCACAGCTATGCTTTAAAGTCTGCATGATATAAAAAAAGACACCATCTATTTTCTAAATGCATGATATAGTATTATTTTAGTATTATTGATATAATATTATAGTGATTGTTTCTAATTTTTTTTTTCCCTAATGTAATATGTTTAATTTAAATGTCACCCGATCTTTTTTTTAGAAACATTTTTCCGAGAAGGTTTAACCATGCAAACTGTCTTGCAGCAAGAGTCACAGCACTGTCAGTTAACACTGCCCTCACTAATTACTAGTAGTAGTAGTTTAGACAAAAGGAAGGGCATCCGGTGTAAAACATGTGCCAAATCTGTTTTGCGGATCACTCCGCTGTGGCGACCCCTGATAAAAGGGAGCAACCCAAAGGAAGAGAGAGAGTTTGAAATACTTGCTGAGTGCAGCCCCTGCTGAACGGTATGTTTATGCCCTAAATTTCTGCATCATCATCACTCAAAAAGCAGTAAGGACGGCATCACAACCTCCCCCTATCTGCTGTATTTGGGTTGGTGTGACTAGTTACATAATATCTGATCACTTAAAACCGGTGAGGTAAACAGGCACATTGCTAATGGCATACTGGGTCAATAATTTAGGAAATGGAAAACGAAGAAAGTCAACTACAAACACTTTAAAGCCGGGCTTGACTAGGAGGTTTAAACAGTGACTAAAAGCTGTACGGTTCTCTATTCACATACAGCAGGGCGGCAAGTCAGCACTCTTTCTGACCGACCGTTATTCGATGCCTCTCAGGTCACATGCTACATTTCTACACAGGTACAGACACACACATTGGTATGACTGACGTACAGCAGATCTCTGCCAGAGTGATCTGACACCATAAAACAGCACAGAGGGGTCCCTTTGTTGGAGCAGATGACATTTCATGGCTGTTGTAACTACACCGAAGGGATGAAAGCTCTACAGTCAATGCTCCGTAAGCTTTCCCACCCTATAACCTGGTGCTTAGGGTGCTTTCAAATTGACATTTTCATGACCGCAACCTCAAAATTGGGCTAAGAAGTGTGTATTTGCAAATACTGATACAAAACAGCGGGAACACCAATCAAGATGAGAGCACTTTAATCTACTATTACAACAAACGACTGATCCGATTTCCGCTGGCTGTCCAACGGTTCATCAGACAGGATGCATTTCACGTCCTGAAAACCTTCAGCAGTAATTAGGCACACAAACCGTTTCATTTTATTTCATTTTTTTGAATACACACTGAACCACCAATCAGGTACGCTGCAGAATAAACATTATATAATCTGGACCATTCTTGTACATACTGCCTGGAAGAGCTCTGCAGTTATAGGAAATCAAGCTATCTGATGGAAAACGTATGTGTTAATTCAATTCAAGCACTAAGTTTGCTAGAAGCCGCTGTGTATCTCAAAACCATAAAGATAAGTGAGTGTGTGTGTGTGTGTGTGTGTGTGTGGCGTATTCGGTCTCGGACAGATTCTAAGAAGCGTCTATCATATTGCAGAACTGACACATATGAATGAGCGCCCAGAATAAGCCTTGATCCCGTTGAACATGCTTACACAGCACTGGGGCACGAAAGGCCAGCCAACATGACTTCAACAAGCCATGGAAATACAATGTTGATGTTTGGTGGTGTGTATGTGTGTGTGAGATCACCTTCCATTAAACTCAACAACTACCCATCCAATCTCTTGTGGTGAATTCACCAGTTTACTTGCACTAAACCATCATCAACACACACAAGGTTGTTTATACCCCATATTTACATCCATGGGCCATTATTTAGGAGAGTCAGTAAATTTAGCATCCACTGTAATGGTAAAATAAAAGCCATATATGCAGCGGAGTATCTATCGTACTTGCTTGCCACATGAGAATCAATGAAGTTCATTCTCACATGTTTGTTCAGAAAATATCTAATTAGGTGTTTCGAAGATCAGTGGATATCATAAAGGTTTGGAATGACATGAGGGCAAGAAACTGATGACAGAACTTTCAATTTTGTGTTAACTATCCCTTTAAGTGTGCAAATTTTATGATGGGTGGGACCAACTGTTTTCCCAACCAAAAGAAGATGGAGGGAATTTTTGTATTTTTAAATGGTATTCAATTTTGTTTAGCAATGCTAGCAGAGAATAAATTACACACTCCACTTTTAACATGAACCAATGTGATCCAGCATTACATTTATCAAATCTTGAGCACTATAGTGAGTGAGTGCTCTGCATTTCCTTATATGCTACAGAACACACTCAAGCTCTCCAGACTAATAATGGCAGACATTATGGAACATAAGCCAACATCCATATATGGACATAAAAGGATGTATACGGCACCTGCTGATCCACAGCAACCCTTTGCAAAAGTTTAGTCAAGCTGGTCTTAAATTAGTGACCTCAGACTTTGTGTAGTGCAACTCCTACTGACCAAAGACTTGCAATAAGAAAAATCATTTTATTCATCAAACTTTATCAAAAAAATTCACAGAATGTATTTTATCTTTATTTTCATGTTTAAATGATTTTGTGACTAAATAGAGCAGCATTATTTATTACAATGTTCTTGTTTTTAACTGTTGAATGGAAAGGCAGAATGGAAACAATTGGAGGACATTTTTTTTCAGCCAGCTGGTAATTTCAGGGATAAGGGTAGTTCAAGAGGAATGTTCCTCCCTTCCCCGGAAACCCGGCCCAAGTCAAAGAGGCTGGGGGACGGAGCCGGAGCCTTATCTAATGTTCAAATCAAACAGAAGGAGAGTGAGACATGCTGCTATTTCTGTCCCAGAGGAAACTCCATGCACAGAACACACTGCTGCACTGAAATACCTACAAGACCTCTTCACACACTCTCTCCACGCTACGGGAACCAACCTGAGGGTGCTGGACTACTGTGAAATGTTCTGGACGCGATAATTTAAGAAGAACTTAACATAAGCACATACTCTTGAGGGAAGAAGGCAATTACATCTGACCTCCACTTAGTTCAGAACTTTCTGTCAGCACACATGCCACTCTGTATTGTCAAGACCCAGCTAAAAATAGTCTCACTAGAGGAAATTAGCACTGTAGGATGGGAACAAATGTAAACCATATGTAAACTAGCGGAATGGGACAAAAGGCTTCATTCGCCAGTGCCACAGGCCTTGATTTGACTCAAATGATGGTGCCATATTTACTGACATTTATGCAAAAACACAAACAAAGATCCACAAAGATCAAACATAGAAAACTGTACTACAAGAATGAGTTTGCAAACACAAACCTACAATAAAACGACTGCAAAACTGACAAATAAAGAATAAACTGCAGTTGATTCATGCCGGCTTCAGATCTCACTAAATGAACACAAACATTCACACTTTTCTTGAATATCTGATGAGGTCCGGATGGGACCTAAATGAGGCCAGTGTGCTTTCTGTGAATTATAAGAAACCCTGGGCATCCGGCACTATGACAGCTGTCAGCACCATCACCTGTGGGAGACTGAGAACATCTCACTCAGAGAGGACAACCTGATTCCACCGCGCTTATAACAAGCAATAAATATGACATCTTCATGAAGTTAAAAGTTAACTTGACAGAACAGTCTCATGCGTTCACCTGCTGGCAAGATTGTGCCAATTACCACACTTTCCTCTATAAACACAATGTATTAAAATTATCATTTACTCAATTTCATAACCCTAACTTTAGACACTTCTGTGAAATATGTATTGATTTCATTTAAGTTGTACATATTTTTAATATAAAAATGCCTAAGCAGCTCTTTTTTGCATAATGAAAGTGGATGGCGACTAAAGTTTAAGCACCAAAAAGTGCTATAAAAAACAATAAAACATCAGAAAATAATTCACACACCCCGTGCACTATATTTTCCAAGCCTTTAAAGTCATTGGATATCTTTGTGTTAAACATAAATTGAAATTTGTCAGTTGTTAATCACAGAAAATTGTGCTTGACAGCAGTGTCAGAATTTTCATTTTGTTAACTATTCTTTTAAGAAATATAAATTAGTCATATGATAATAAAACTTTCTGCTTTTTGTTTTGCAACCTCAAAAAGACAGAAAACCGGGGGTTTTCTTTCATACCAAAAGCATGTTTGTTTGCAATCATCAGATTTCTCAATAAATCCATTCAAACCTAGAAGCGTCCGGATCAGACAGCAGATGGGTTCATTTTAAAGTGTGGTTAATAATTAGTTAGCAAGTTAAATCATTAAATGCACTGCACTGTACTGTACTCATGCTATCTCAAAACTCAATGCAAAGGGGACACAAATGATCGGTGTCAACATCAGCAAAGGTCGCTGGAGGAACCTGGTTAAATAACACGAACAGCACCGAACGTGAATCTTTTGCAGGCCTCGTGCCCAGAACCTCTCGTTCCCAGGGCGACGAGTGACTGACGTAACTTTCAACCGTGGGTCCGAGAAAAGATAGTACAAAATCCCATGACACTTACAGTCCAAATGCTTCTTCTTTGGCCCCATGACTTCGTGCGTGGTCGCCTTGCACACCGTTTTGGACACCGCGGAACCGGTAACACTGTGTTGCGCTGCCGTTATCCGGTCCGTTATGCTCTGTCCAGACATCCTCGCAGTTTAAACAAACAGAAAAAGGGGGGAAAGAAAAAAAAGAGGGGGAAAAATCAGCTCGGGCTGTTAAATCCAACGGCAATGCTGTAGTCCCAGGGATGTGCACTGTTCCGCCACCTGACTGGGGAAGAAAGAGAGAAAAAAAAATGAGATTGCAAGTGAGACGCATCCACCGCTTTAAAGAGTCCAAATGAAGTTTGCTCTGTATGAATGCCGTCAGCTGACATTTACGTACCAAACGTTTCCTCTTCTATTAACAGCAGTGTCCCCTCTCTCCCTCTCTCAACCCCTCTGTCCAGCACTCTCCTATCCCTCTCCCCCTCTCTCTCTCTCTTAACTCCCCCTTTTCCTCCTCAGTGGCTCGCCTCTCGGATCTCGCCTCCCCCTGCTGGGTTTAAAAGGCTCGTAGGAAAATGGCGGGTCTGTTTCCTCTTTTCAGAGGATCCTCCCAAGGTTTTTATGGATGCTGGATGGTTGGTGCCAAATGACGCCATGTTGGCTCTAAACATAAGCCTGGGGCTTTTAGACCACATAGAAAATGAGTATTGCTGTTTCGATTGTGAGCCAAAATGGTGACTCGAGACGGATAGTTTCTGTGTATTATCTACTAGTTCTGCTGTTCAGACGGGTGATGGTGCACGTGACGGAATTTGTCCAACCAAACTCATGGTTTCACATGTAGTACTTTTACAACATAATCTATTTAAATATGTCACTGATTAAATGTGTATTTATGTCACAGTTTACAAAATAATGGAATATATAATTGTTATAAAAAAATTATGTACGTGTGTGTTTTATTTTTAAATACAATATAATAATAAGTAGAATTTATTAAGTAGAAAGTGTGTGAGTATTCAGTAAGGTAGACATTTCACAATAACACGAAAAAGTCGAACATGTAATCTATAATAAAAGATGAGAAAATTTTTTCCCAGTTTTATCTTTATTACTTAAAAAATATGATTTCATTATTTATGATTCGTTTATAAATGAATGACTTATTATTAGCTTCCAGTTGATTAACTGATTAACTTGTGGGAAAGAAAATCCAAATAAAACATTTTACTTTAATTTTCCTCAGTGCAAGAATTATTTAATCTTTCCTTACAAAATGCATGGAAAGGGAGACATCTAGTGAAAAAATTATGCAATAACAGAAAGCATTAAAAAAGTATTTTGTGTCGATAAATCCTAAACTGCGTATTTAAAGCTTAAGTAATTGATGCAAATTACAGTAGCTGATTATACTCGTGTTGACTAAACGCTGTTTAATTTTCCCTTCCTGCAGGAACTCAGATTCTGGAATGTCCTGAATCTGTTTAGTTCAGTTTATGCATTCAAATATTGATTACGAATACAAATATCCACAAGCATCTTGTGAATATTTTCCTGTGGTCACGATAGATAGATAGATAGATAGATAGATAGATAGATAGATAGATAGATAGATAGATAGATAGATAGATAGATAGATAGATAGATAGATAGATAGATAGATAGATAGATAGATAGATATTGATATACGCTGTTAAGCATCACTATATTCAGCTCACTGGTGCAATTAGATGGAACTCAAGCTGAGGAGCAGAGAGGGAGAGGATATCAGAGATTGAATGTCCAGGAGATCAGCCACTAATACACAATGCCAGAGCACTGATCAGTTTCAGGATGAGACTCATTTGTGTTAAATGGGCCGAGCAGATTGATTTAGGCCTAAAGCAACAGTCTGCATCGCACAGGTGGCATCAGTGCTCATCGTGTTGTAGTCTTATCGGTAGGTGGCGATATGCACATGCGAGTCTCTGTGTCCTTGCTCAAAAACTTTTAAGAGCATCTTGACAACATCCATTTGAGAGACCGCAGGTGCATGTCAGCTCTTTCTATCTACAACAAATTTTCTACCAGAAAACTAAACAATTTTTCGAGAGGTTGTGTAATCTATAACTTCCAGGATCCTTTGGTAATATTCACCACATGCAAAAAAAAATAAAATAAATAAAAATAAAAAATTACCAATACACTAAATAAACAAACAACAATAAATCTTAATAAAAATAAAGCTTCATCATCATCATCATCATCAAAATATTATTATTATTATTATTATTATTATTTAGAATGATAATATTTATTATCATACTGCTTTTTTTATTATATTTAACTTACAGACATTTAAAGAGTTTTAGCCTACATAACTATTATCTTTCATGATCCTTTGACATGTTTAATGCTTATAGCTTTTACTTTTTAAAGCAATCAGAGCTGGGTAGTAACTGATTATATGTAATCTGGATTACATAATCTTTTTTTTTTTTTTAAATAAGTACTTGTAATTCGATTAAATTACATTTTAAAATACTTGTTATCAGACTACAATTAGTTTTTTATTGATCACATGATTACTTATTATTCACACAATAGCAATAAATTATTTATAATTTATAAATTCTCCCAAATTCCTCTTTTTCATCTTTTACATGTTCCTTTTTAAAACAGCCTATTCCTTTTACACTCAGAAAGTCTTCCAGTTTTGTGGACATTCACACAAAGACTAGCCAGGTGCTACTCAGCATTTGATTTTGAATGATTTTTGCAACTACTGATGAACACCTTTATGTTTACTTGAATTATTACTCAGTAGGTTATTTAACAATCTATCACAATGTCTCTGGGAGGCCTTTGTCTTTCAATCAAATTAAAATGCACAAATTCACATTATTTCTTATTTAAATGTAATGTAGGCATTCCCAAACTTTTTGTCATCTGAACATCTTTCTCCTTATATATTTACTTGAAGTACCCCTGAGATTTTTAAATAAATATTTAATAATTAAGTATCACATTTGCATGCTTACAGTTTTCTGGCATCGGTTAATGGTCACATGACATGCAGGTAAACAAATAAAATAATGCACTTTTTAGGAAGTGTTTTATTTTGAATTATGTTTTTTTTTTTAAATTACATTTTACATTTTTGTGATTTAATTAATGATTAACATTTCAATAAAATCAACACCACCCTGCAATACCTTAACAAACTGGAAACAGTGATGTAATGTTTAATGAATTTTATGTTGTTCATTTCAACTAATGGAAAATATTTTCTTACTCTTTGTTTTTTAATATCAATATGGTACAAGATTATCCTATTTAAATCAATGTAATAAACAAATTAGGTAAAAAGTAATGTAAAAGTACTCAAAAAGTAGTCTGATTATATTACCTGAAATGTAATGGATTGCACTATTAACTACAATTTTTCTAATGTAATTTGGAATCAGTAAACGTTTGTGTCTGTGAGGAGAGAGCTGGTTATAGATATGGCTCATAATGAAAAGGTGTGTCCCTCAGGTCTGAACACAACATGGCTTGTGTTTCACACATAAACAATAAGGCATCCTGTGATTTCTGCCACCTGGGACCAGAAACACAGCTTTTCTGTCTGTTTAATCCCGGACAGCTCTCTCACATGCACAATAGTATCCTAAAATGCTGTCCAGTAGTATTTCAACTCTATAAACTCTTTCCCGGATCAGAGTGTGGTTTTTTACACAATAGTGCCACAGTATAAACATGAGGTGTGTATAAATAAATATATATATATATATATATATATATATATATATATATATATATATATATATATATATATATATATATATATATATATATAAAGGTGCATCTCAATAAATTAGAATGTTGTGGAAAAGTTCATTGATTTCAGTTATTCAACTCAAATTGTGAAACTCATGTAGTAAATAAATTAAATGCACACAGACTGAAGTAGTTTAAGTCTTTGGTTATTTTAATTGTGATGATTTTGGCTCACATTTAACACAAAACCCACCAATTCACCCACTAATCTCAACAAATTAGAATACTTCATAAGACCAATAAAAACAACTTTTGGCCTTCTGGAAAGTATGTTAATTTAGTGTGCATGTACTCAATACTTGGTAGGGGCTCTTTTTGCTTTAATTACTGCCTCAATTTGGCGTGGCTTAAGGTGATCAGTTTGTGGCACTGCTGAGGTGGTATGGAAGCCCAGGTTTTCTTTGACAGTAGCCTTCAGCTCATCTGCATTTTTTGGTTTCTTGTTTCTCATTTTCCTCTTGACAATACCCCATAGATTCTCTATGGGGTTCAGGTCTGGTGAGTTTGCTGGCCAGTCAAGCACACCAACACCTTGGTCATTTAACCAACTTTTGGTGCTTTTGGCAGTGTGGGCAGGTGGCAAATCCTGTTGGAAAATGAAATCAGCATCTTCAAAAAGCTGGTCAGCAGAAGGAAGCATGAAGTGCACCAAAATTTCTTGGTAAACAGGTGCAGTGACTTTGGTTTTCAAAAAACACAATGGACCAACACCAGCAGATGACACTGCACCCCAAATCATCACAGACTGTGGAAACTTAACACTGGACTTCAAGCAACTTGGGCTATGAGCTTCTCCACCCTTCCTCCAGACTCTAGGACCTTGGTTTCCAAATGAAATACAAAACTTGCTCTCATCTGAAAAGAGGACTTTGGACCACTGGGCAAAGTCCAGTTCTTCTTCTCCTTAGCCCAGGTAAGACGCTTCTGACGTTGTCTGTGGTTCAGCAAATTCCTTGACACGTCTGTGTGTGGTGGCTCTTGATGCCTTGACCCCAGCCTCAGTCCATTCCTTGTGAAGTTCAGTTAAATTCTTGAATCGATTTTGCTTGACAATCCTCATAAGGCTGCGGTTCTCTCGGTTGGTTGTGCATCTTATTCTTTCACACTTTTTCCTTCCACTCAACTTTCTGTTAACATGCTTGGATACAGCACTCTGTGAACAGCCAGCTTCTTTGGCAATGAATGTGTGTGGCTTACCCTCCTTGTGAAGGGTGTCAATGATTGTCTTCTGGACAACTGTCAGATCAGCAGTCTTCCCCAAGATCGTGTAGCATAGTGAACCAAACTGAGAGAGCATTTTGAAGGCTCAGGAAATCTTTGCAGGTGTTCTGAGTTGATTAGCTGATTGGCATGTCACCATATTTTTTGAGATAGTGGATTGGTGGGTTTTTGTTAAATGTGAGCCAAATTCATCACAATTAAAAGAACCAAATACTTAAACTACTTCAGTGTGTGTGCACTGAATTTATTTAAAACACAAGTTTCACAATTTGAGTTGAATTACTGAAATAAACTAAGTTTTCCACGACATTCTAATATATTGAGATGCACCTGTATATATATATATATATATATATTATATATATATATATATATATATATATATATATATATATATATATATATATATAAATCTTATTTTTTACACCGTAGTGCCACAGTATAAACCTGAGGTTTATAGATAGAATATATATATATATATATATATATATATATGTTTATTTATATAAATTAATAAAAAAAGTTTGAAAATTATAAAGTAATCAATCATTTGATATCATAAATTGAATGAATTCACATTAACACATTCTTATGTTTATTACTATTGTTTATTCATTCTGGCTTTTTAAAAAAATCTTCAAGCATTTTTAAGTTTCAAGCATCCTCTACCAATTATTAAACTCAACTTCACAAAAATTATTCAAATAGCTTATAGTCAGTTTTATTAAAAACGTCTGAATTTCTAATATGAATATTTTAAGTAACAGATTTACTTAAAAAACAACTAAAAGGGGTCATAAAATGGGTCATTAAAAGGGTGTGAGGAGAAAAGTGATATAGATGTCAAATGCTCGACATGGATATGTTTTCTCTCTCTCTCTCTCTCTTTCTCTCTCTCTCTCTCTCTCTCTCTCTTTCTCTATCATGTGATATGACCCCATTCACCAGGAGATATAACTGTTTTTGTGTTGGATATGAGGGCCTATATAGATGACAAGTGATGTTCCCTTTGCTGATAGGAAAACAGTTAGGAAGTAACTAAGTTGGCTTCTGTGACAGACAAAACAATCTATAGAAGAGAAAAGCCATTTTCATCTGCGCTGTACCCAACACAGGGCCAAACACCTGTCATTGACAGACTTTCCTACTCTCTCCCTCTCTCTTTTTCACACTCTATCTCTCTATCGCCACACAGCTGACTTGTTTCCATATTAGAATATTAGAAATATGGTGAAACTATTTAAGCTATTATCTGTATTTCAGACCCATCTGTATTTTCGTCTGCTCATAATGTTTCATAGAGCTTGACTTTGAGTCAGTCCCAACAAAGTCTTTCTAATCTCGACTGAATTGCAACATTAACATCCAATTAGTGGCCTAAAATCATTCCAGTTAATTTTCAAATCAAATTTACATCATAAGAAGTATAAATCGACTGTGCCTCCAGTTAAAAACCCTTATGAATAAACATGGCACAATTAAACAACAAAGCAAGCAGATTCTTTGAGAGAGACAGAGGCAATTAGCAAAACTTTTGGCTTTTACGTGCCTTATGGCACTTCAAAAAGGCCAACGAAAGTGTATTCCCTTGTTTCAAATTCCTCTTTGCTTTTCTCTCAGCAGGCTAGACGTATCCTATCCACCGGATAGCCATGACAACCGAGCAGACACAGATTGCTTATCGTTCCTAACTCCTTACAGGCTGCAGTGATTGATGCACTGGGCCTGACACCTGCTTGCCCGCCAGCTGATGGCATTTCACACGGCTAGCAGAAGAACAGTAATTACTTGTACCCTGTTAGAAAAAAGTGTCACTTATTTTACCTGAAACTATAGACTGATTTGTGATACAAGATATGCAGATATTATTTTGCTAAGAGAGGATGGTCAAATATTATTGTTGGTTAGACTAAAGACCTTAAGAAAGGTTAGATATGTCATTGTCATCACTATTATTGTCGGTTTTATATTGTATTACTGAGTTTCTCACCATAACCTCCTGACCCACATTATTCATTGCACTCTGAATAAAGGCATCAGATAATTAAAGAGACAAGAAAATGAAGCACTACCAAATGCCAGGCAGATAAAAACAGATACAGCCTTTGTGTTGCGATAAGCTCTTAATGTGCTCGTAAACACAATTTCTGCTGGTGGGTTTGATTTTAGAAGTTCAGATGTGAGCTGAGACCATTTCATCGTTTAAATTGAGCCCAAAACACATTTGTAACTATAAAAGCATCCTGTGATTGTTCCAAACCCAGTATTTGAGTAATGAATCGCTAACTCTGAAGCATTTATACAAGGTTTTAAAAGGCCTAAATTGTCCAAGTGCACAGTTTTCCAAATATAAAATAAAATACAATAAAACAACAACAACAATAAAAGCTATTATTTATCATAAGTAATAATATATATTACTTCAGAAATGCTGCTTAAACACGTTATTTTGAAAAGCTAACCAAAGAACATTCAAACAAACTGACCAAGGACACAGGTTTCCAAAAATTAAATTAAATCTTTTATTTTGTGCATGGCTCAAAATGTGAAAAAAAAAAAAAAATATATATATATATTTTTTTTTTTTACAAAAAAACAAAAAAATAATTGAATCCAAAAATGTCAAAAGCATGCTCATTTTTTTCCTTCTTCATTTTCTCAAATACTATTCCAGAGTGTACATGTATTAACACGTGGAAATCCTGAAAGTAATAGTTATGCTTGCCCTGATATCTTGCCAAGGTGAATGAGATTGTGTCACTGATAAACGGGACTATAGGCTGCCATATAGAGGTGTGAAAGATGAAAGAATGACATTTGCTGGAAGCGCATAAATAGAGATACTTATCACAAGTACTGAATTGCCCAACTATAGACCAATAGCTCCATTTTACCCACAATACCTTCCATCTGAAGAAAGTCTAAGATAAAAGACAAACTTTGTCAGACCTGCTGAATCCAGCTGAAGGGGCTCATCTCATGCCTTTGTAAAACCCAGCTGGATTTATGATTTCAGCAGTTTGGGGTGGTATTGTGTAGTTTTGAAAATCCTCATCCTTTGGATTTCTTGTATTTTGCACAGATTGACAAGTGACTTTTGTGTGATGTATTGCAGTTGGAGCTGGCCAGCAGCATGGCTGCCTTGAGCTTTGATTAATCAGGTAAGAACGGACAATGAAATCATTCAAATTTCCCCTTTTGCTGCAAGGATGGACCATAGAGACATTTCTAAGGCAATCAATCATGCAGATTAAAGGCATTTTAAAAGTAATAATCATGTAAAAATGGCAGCTAATTTGATGAAATATTAGTCTGCTAGGAATTTGGAGAGGTTGAAACAAGCATTCATCACTAGAAGTATGCAGATAATGGAGATAATATGAGATTATAATGGCATTTATTCACAGAAGAAACCGTTTTTGTAATACTGTATAGATTCTCATGTACATTAGCCGATAATCACGAGGAGGCACTGCAAGGCCAAGAGCAGCAGTCAGAAAGGGGGGTCACGGCCAGACAGGTGGGATACCATTATGGGAGGTGGCTGGGGATGTGCTGACTGAGCCGGGCCAAACAAAGCATCTAAAGCGTCCAGACAATCCTGGTCCTGACCCAGACCGTCCTGGCACACAGAAAGGCCAACTCAGTCAGTGACGAGCCCAGTCCAGGGACCGTTGAAAAGATAATTCCCCCCTCGCAGACCACATGCAGCGTGGGGCCACTTGTGAGCGCTGACAAAGCAAGATCAAGCAGAAAGGATATGAGTGGGAAACTTCAAAACCTGCTCATGTTTCTGTGCCCGTGAAAGGATTTGTATAACACATTCACTTTTGATGGACTTTCCCATGTTCCCCCAGACAGCTCTTTTGCTGCTGACGCGTTCAAATAATGAATCTCTTATGTTTAATTTTTTTCCTCAGAGCAAGGCCGTGTTTCTAGTGGTTTTGCCGGGATGCTGGGTAATCCAGTCAGTCTCGAGTCGCAGCTGAGAACAGATGGAGTACCGCTGATTCTACAGCTGCCAGGGAAACGGGTGAGTCTTCTGAAACGGAGCGAGGGATGTTAGAACACACAGAGGGCAAAAGAGGATGAGTTTAGGGTGAAACATGCAGAACTCTTTGTAAAAGACTCATACTTACAAATACCTACAGAAAGTGAGTGGTTTGGATAGATTTGTAGCTTTTTTAATCTATAAATTGAAGTTGATTTGTTCACCAACTTTGTGTAATGGCACTTCAGATCAATTTATGCTCATTATTGGTTTCAAATTTAACAGAAGCACCAACAAAAGTATCGCATTTTTCATTTTCTGTCTTTTTCTTCCAACTTAATAGCATAATTACAGAACAATAGAGTGGAATTATCTTTTGAAGTGAGCCTAATCAAGCATGTCTTCTCTCATTTCAGAAAAAGAAGCATTTTCTGATGAATCCAAAGAAATTGCTCATAAATTGTCTTCCTCAGGCACTGAAATGGAACGTTTGTGTGTGATTCTTTTGCTTGCATGTAAAACTTTTATAGTGGATGCGCAATTCAATGGGTTCAACTGTGATGCCAACTTCCACAGCCGCTTTCCCGGTGAGTGAGCACTTGCTTTTTTGGGCAAGCATTTAATCAATGACATGTAATTAATTATATTTTATTCTCTCTCAACAGCTGAGCGGGACATCAGCGTGTATTGTGGAGTGCAAACCATAACAATGAAGATTAATTTTTGCCCGGTGCTTTTTTCTGGCTACACCGACACTGACCTGGCGCTGAACGGGCGTCACGGCGATGCCCACTGCCGAGGGTTCATCAACAACAACACGTTCCCAACGGTCGTGCTGTTCAGCATCAGTCTCAGCACGCTGGAGGCTTGCGGAAACTCACTTGTGGTAAGGAACCTGTTTTCACCATTTTTAAAGGCCTGCATGGAGGGCACTGACCCATGACAGAATGATTTACGTACATTAGCCCTTAAATGGCCCAGACCTTTAATTTCAGGTTCAGTCATTAGTAAGAAAAACACAATTGTTACAGTAAATGCTAAACTACAGCTTGTGTTTGGAGAGACAGTACTATCTCTATGACAATTTGTCTGTAATAAATGAAGAACATCTGCAGGTGAGGTGGATTTAGCTTTGGTTGGGTGACATCAGAGATCCGGCATTGATAAAAGAGCTGAGGATTAGAGAGGTGAAGGTACATTAGTTTAAGGAAGAGCAATCACACCTTAGTGCCTTTGTGTCTTTAGGTCTCCACGGCTCAGGGGCCCAACGCCTATGGGAATCTCTCCTTGGTCCAGATTGGGAATATAGCAGGATACATTGACACTCCGGATCCCCCGACGGTCATCAGCTACCTACCAGGACTTCTTTACAAGTTCAGTTGTAGTTACCCTCTGGAATACCTGGTCAACAACACACAGCTTGCTTCGTAAGTTGACTTCATCACTGTTATATAGCATTGCATTTCAGTCTAATGGATTATTGTGTCCTTTTTTTAATTCATGTTAAATTATTCACAATATTTCGATGGAAGATAAAACAGTCCCAAATTGGCTGTTGTAAAATGTTTAGCACTTATTGTTAAGCTCTAACAAACTTAATTGTGAGGCATAATTAAATTAGTATGCACAACGAATATGTTGTAAAATCTAATGCACGGATGATTACAATGACATCAGATAGTAAATCAGGAAAAACTATTACACAAGTTTTCCTTTCAGACTTTAATTGGCCTACAAAATATATTTATCATGTTTTAATAGCTTCTTTTGTTTGAGTCAGCTGCAGCGATATCAGTGAAGGACAGCAATGGCACATTTGTGAGCACGCTAAATTTACTTCTATACAACGTGAGTATATGTAGATCAGCATAGTTTCTAATTAAGTGTTTATTTAGTTCTGTATAAATAGATCATTTTGATGATTTTTGTTTTTTTCTGTATTGCTTGTTTCTAGGACAGGCTTCTAAAGTTTTTTTTTTTTCTTAAATAAATTACAATAATAAGAGGAAAAAATGTATTATTAATTTCCTCAATTATTTATAATATTTATTTATATGTATAGTTTATATATAATGCATATATAGTTTATAAATTTTTTTGCTATACTTAATAAAAATATAAGAATATATTTAAAATAAGAGTATATTTAATTATTGTTTGTGTGTGTGTATACTGTATATATAGTGTGTATATATACAATAAATAATTATATTTTTATTAAATATTAGATATATAAAAAAATATTATATATTTTGAGCAAATAGTTAATTTATTAGTAGATTTTTTAGCAAATGTGTGTGGAATCCTTACCTGTGGTGTTTAATGTTTAAGGATTCCACATACGTCCATCATCTTGCCATCCCAGTGTCTGGACTTACTCTGAAGACGCGAGTGTTTGCTGCAGTAAAAGCCACCAACCTAGATAGGAGGTAAACTACTATTACACAAACATATCTTGGAAAAGTATCTTGCAAGGAGGCCCAAATGCAAAACATACTGCAGATATGAAACTGAAACGTTCTAATTGGTGAGTTAACCATGAAACACGATGGAGGTCAAATGTAAATTGAGACAGACACATGGTCTTTGGACTGTGTCACTGCTTTGTTAAAGCACTCTAAATGAATCCAGAACTGGTTTATCCCATTAAAGGAAGAATGCTGAGTGACTCAATGCCGGCCTTGTTTAGGGCCAGCAATGGGCGCCACTAAAATGGATGGGAAAGATTATTATGGGCCTTGACTAGAGATAAGACACATGACTTCTATATGAAATAACAGTGGCTTGCTCCTATAGGGCCATTTCGTATCCAGTCCCCTGCGTTTCAGTGACTGATTCACGCATATCACTCCCCACAGGTGGAATGTTCTGATGGACTACTGTTACACAACTCCCTCTGGGAATCCTAATGATGAGCTCCGATACGACCTTTTCTTTGGGTAATTCCATGTTTTCTGCAGATATGTGGATGTGCTTGCACATATGTGTGTGGTATATAACCAGAACTGAGGCTGAATGCTAAGTGCATCCTGTCTCCGTTTCAGCAGATGTGATAAGGACCCGCAGACAACAGTGTTTGAGAATGGGAAGAGCCAGATGGGCCGCTTCTCTTTCGAGGTGTTCCGCTTTGTCAAGCACAAGAACCAGAAAATGTCCACCGTCTTTCTGCACTGCGTGACCAAGCTGTGTCGCTCTGATGACTGTCCCCTGCTCTTGCCTGTAAGGATGGCTGCTTTAAATAGTGAAACCATAATGAAAGAGTGTCAACATGTCTAGGTCATACTTCATCCTAAAATCCTAAGAAAGAAATAAGATATTATATTTTTCTCAAAAAAATTACTTTCAAGATTTTTACATTGTGATAATATATATATATATTTTAATTATTCAGTTTATTATTGTTATTATTACTACTACTATAACCAGGGAAGGTTATTTATTAAAAATATAAGATTTGCATAAGTTTGGGGACAGTATTTTTGTTGTTGTTTATTAATCAATTAATAAACAATTAATTTAATCAATTTATTTGATTAAAAAAATACAGTAAAACAATAATATTGTGAATTATCATTACAATTTAAAATAATTGTGTGTATTTATATATATATATATATGTGTGTGTGTGTGTGTGTGTGTGTGTGTGTGTGTAATTTACTACTGTGATGGCAAAGTGTATTTTTCAGCGTTAGTGTCAAATGATCCTTCAGAAGATTTTCTAATATGATGATTTGATGCTCAAAAACATTTATTATTATTATCAGTGTTGTGCTGCTGCTCCTCAGTATTTTGAGGAAATCATGATACACATTTTATTTTTAGTTTTATTTATTTATGGTATTTTTGATTTTCATATAGAAAAACATAGGAACAAAACTTAACGGCAATCAAACAAAAAAGACATTACAGTAATGCAGAAAAATCGTAATGTGAAAAAATATTAAACTTTAAATGTGTCATGGTAGTATTGGTTTTACTGCCTTTAGTTTATGCCGAGAATATAATAAAAGTCACTACTGAGAAAAAAGGGAATTAAAAAACATGGAATTTACATGGAAAACACTGAAAAGCATCTTGACTGGTTATTAAAAGCAAATGAGCAAAAAAGTGTTTATTACTCAAATACAAATATTATCATCCTGACAGATCTGTGGTAAGAGGAAGAAAAGGAATGTGTCGGAAAGAACTGCCGTGGCTTCTGACAATGCAGTCATGACTGCGGGGCCCATCATCACCCGAAGTGGTACGATATGAACTGTAATGTAGTGTTTATGTAGCTCAACTTGTACCGCATGATTTCAACAACACTAATTTTCAATTTTCTAATTGAGCCTGTTATGTATATGAGACACGATTTAGCTTTTTAAGGTAATAAGTGAGCTCATTTCACTAAAACAATCTTTGTCTGTCCACAGATGAAACTCCCAGCAATAATTCCCAACTAGGTAAGCCTTCCTTTGTCCTCCATTTTAAACCTTTTAAAAGGAAGCTAAATCCTTCTTTGCTGATGAAGGATAAAAGCATGCATTACTTCCTTCTAGAAAATATAAAGGATTTTTTTTTTCCCTCAAAGGATGTAGCTGCTTAAAACCATGACCAAAATAATGAGTCTGAGGGTTTCTGACAGAGAGAAGTTAATAGAGGGTAGAAGCAGGTGGTGTTATCAAGAAATGAACAAGAGGATTAAAAGAAAGAGTGTGTGATAGAATTTGAACGGTGGGTTACATATTGTAAGAAGTCTTCCTAACACTCTGTATATGTGTGTCTTTCAGCACAGTTAAACAGCCCTCCATTCAAAATGAATTCAGCGACGAGTGCCTTGATTTCTGCCATCGCGATCCTCGCCGTTATGAGCATGTGTTTCTTCATCCTGTCTATGTCACTGCTGAGAGGGAAATATATGCCACCAACACCTCTATCAGGAACTCACAACCCAGCGTTCAGCTAAACACACACACACGGCTGTTCGGTCAGCTAAACAATACAACAATACCTGTGTACGGAGCTCTTCGGGTTACACACAGTCATACAGTACAGGGAAATAATATCAGAATATCACTCTACACAGCCTTTAGCTAAATACAGCTGCCTATTTTTGGTCACAAAGCATCAATACAGATACTCTCATCACTGTAAATTTGCATAACACACAATCCTAAACAATAAGAGGCTGAACTCTGATTGGAAATGATTCTCTCTCTCTCTCTCTCTCTCACACACACACACACACACACACACACACACACACACACACACACACACACACACACACAAACAAACACACAATAATCAGGAATAACGCCATTAAAAGATGCACTCAGTAATTTTTTTCATCATTAAAATGTTTTACAGATAAAAAAAATTAATTTTGACAAAATCATGTACACTCACATGAGATTCTTAGTCATACTGGTAGACCAAACAAATCTGGTGGCTGCCATGTTGAGATCACATGACCAGCTGAATAATATCTGTGTAATGTTGCTTGTTATTGGATGATTTTGCTAATGAAATAAGTTAGTCATGGCTGATAATGCATTTGTAACTGAAACTAAAAACATTTGATTTTGCATAAATCCGCATCCACATCACTAGGTGTCTGTATAAGTCCAAGAAGACTCGCCCAACATAAACAAAAATTTTCAAGTGCACTTTTAGGCCCAGACATGCTCTATGCATGTACATGAAGGCAGACGCTTCTAGCTACGATAGATTGTGCAACGCAAATGTTTTTTCTCATCATTGCTGCAAGTGGAGCTATATCTAAAACTATCTGCTTTTATGCTCAGATTTCTTTTTTAGGTCAATTGCTGTCATGGCGGAGCGACAGTTTAACCACAGTATTGGTAAGCAAGCTAGTTAAAGTCAATGTTGATAGCAACTTAGCTGAACACATCTGGTTTACCGGCCAAGTTCTCATGTCTGCCTTCATGTACTTGTGTAAAGTATATTTCTGGCTTTAAATGGATAGTTTTAATTTTTAACGTCGTTCCTAACTAATTTTCTTTCTTCTGTGGAACTAAGAAGATATATTCAAAATGTTTCTAATGTTTTTTATCCTTATAATGAAAGTCAGTGGGGTTCAGTGGCGTTCAATGGGGCTCTATGGGGCTCAATGGGGCCCAATGGGGCTCATTGGGGCAGCTGTGGCCTAATGGTTAGAGAGTTGGACTTGTAACCTGAAGGTCGCAGGTTCGAGTCTCGGTGCTGGCAGGAGTTGTAGCTGGGGGAGGGAGTTAATGAACAGCGCTCTCTTCCACCCTCAATATCCATGACTGAAGTGCCCTTGAGCAAAGCACTGAACCCCCAGTTGCTCCCCGGGCAGCTGGATATATAGCTGCCCACTGCTTCGGGTGTGTGTGCACTTGGATGGGTTAAATGCAGAGCACCAATTCCGAGTATGGGTTCCCATACTTGGCAAAATGCCACGACTTTCACTTCAATGCTGTTGTTTTGGACCCCACCGACTTTCATTGTATGGGAAAACAACAGATGAAATATATTTCAATAATATATTCTTTTGTGTTCAACGAAAGAAAGAAAGTCATACAGGTTTGGAATCTTCATTTTTAGGTGAACTATCCCTCTGTTTATTTCATACTTTATGGCATGACTGTTACACCACTACATGACAACACCACAGTTCATTTCTGTTTAGGAAACAACCAAAATAATATATTGAAAGTTATCGTAGTTACACAGTGTAACACAAAAATAAATAGTTTTTTTTTTAACAAACTTATTTAATTGCACTTGTACATTAACTGATCAACAGAGCAGTAACCTGTTTTTTCTGTTTTTTTAAACTTGTATTTAATTGTAAATGTCAATTGATCCAGATCTGTTGGTGCAGAGTAACTTAAAGTTAATACCTCAGCCCCTTGCTTTATTGCAGGGTTTAAGATCATTTACATGAAGAACATAAGCAAAGGTATCTTATAGACCTACCTAACACATAGTTCTAGTTCAGTGAGAATATTAGAGGCTACAGGATGGAAAGTGAGGAGTTTATTCATCACATCTGCACAAAAGATCATGGGACACCAGTGATTCCGAGTACATTACTCACTGCAATAAATAGTTTGAGTTACAAGAGCTGAGAAAGAGACCATAGGGAACAAATTTAATTAAGTTGGCCAGCAACCTAGATCACTATGCTATGTGATTGAGGTGGATGAGAAGACTATTTAAGATATTTTTAGTTTTAATTAATTGTATTTGTTTTTACTCATTAGAATTTGTGTGTCTCAGTGATACCCACTGAACAGTAATAAGTCTTAGCAGTTAGTTTCACATACTCTAATATTCAGTGTTAGCTATTCTTTTTATTTTTATTGAAATATTTGAATGGAATTTATGTCCAAGATAATTTAATTAAATTTAACAATCCATGATATTATCCCCCAAACACACACTTGTATTACTTTGTAGATTTTTCTTTCCTCATTTTTAACAATAAAGTAAATTCAAATTTGTGTCTGAATATTTTATTTGAAGATTTTTCCTGTAGTAATTACAAAACACACAGGGATCACAATCCATTATTGTCTTGTTGAAGAAAGCAAGCTTTTAAAGCTCTTCACAATTTTAGTAATCACCATGACGCCAGCTAAACAAAGAGCATGTATCCATATCAGACCTTTGAAGACTTCCAGGTTTATTCTCTGTGACATCAGTGACAAATATTAATGGGATTGTGGCAGAATAAATGAATTGCTCAATTTAATCTGAAAAATTCTGGGTACAGAAGGGCAGGGATGAGACACATAATGTCCTCTCTGGATATGAAAAACAAACAATCCATCAGAGGATAATTCCACCTCTCCTGAACTGAGCTGAACTCTAAGAAAACAAGATAATATATTCAGATTAGCACTTTCTGTGTCAAAGTTTGGGCTTGTATGATTTGGGGTTTGTGCTCTCAGGTCACTTCCAAATCAAAATAACAAATCCTTATATTCTATGCTGACACTCGACCCTTCTTTATATGGCAGATGAGGAGATTTTCAGGAAATTCATGTCAGGAACAAAGGTGGATTTTTATTTAAGAAGGTTATAGTCATATGTCACTAAGGATACCATTCAGCTTTGAAATCAATACTATATACTGTATAATACTCTTACATAAAGCACACTGACAGTAACATGGTGCAGTAATGGTTTCAGAAGGAAATGTCATTATGTTTTGATATATACTGTACTATGGTACCTGAATGATTACCATGGTACTGATAATCCTAATGACAGAATGGTGTTGAAAGTGGTAGCTGAATGGAAAATAATATATTAAATTAATATAAATTTGTTATATCTTTGTTACATTTTTTATTATACAGTATATACTATGTTATTATATATACTATAATCCTTCAAAATTTAAATATGCTGATTTGGTGCTCAAGAAATATTTCTCATCTTAATGGAAACTGATACAGTTTTTTCAGGATTCTTTAATGAATAGAAAGTTCAAAAGAAGAGCATTTATTTGAAATGGAAATCTGTCACAACATTATAAAAATCTTTACTGTCACTTTAGCTCAATTTAATGCAATCTTGCTGAACAAAAGTATACATTTCTTGATGTATAAAAAATAAAAATACAATTAAATCATACTGAGCCCGAATGGTAGTGTATGAACATCATATTTCCTAGAAAAATAAATTATATTGTGTTATAGTATAATGGAGTCTACAAGTGAAAGTTTTGCCAATTAAAAGCCCAATCCAATATTCCTAAATACAATAGAATTAGTAGTAAATGAGAATTATGATTTGAAGATACTGATGTCATTTAACCTATGATTTGACCCTAACAGTGAAAGCCAATAAGAAATCTGTTTGCAGGGAAGAAATTACACCTCTGACAAGTGACATGGGCAGGGGTCATGCTTAAGCTTTATTAAACCCATCTGTGATTCCCCACAGATTCACCTGAGATTTATCTGGATCTGTGGCTCATCGCACTAAGAATGAAAAGAAAAAACGCTGAAACATAGTGATTAGTTTGCAGCTTAAAGCAAAGCCCTCTCATTACAGAGTAATCCATTGACCTTTTCACACCACTTAACAAAGTTTACACTCAATCGCTGCCCTTCAATCAAATGTGTCCTGTTTTTGGACCTCTTGATATATGTGATAACAGCATTAGCTTACTCGAAAAACTGTTTAAAGAAAGAGGCACAGGTTATGTGATCAGAGATCTCTAACTTGACTGAAAATGTATAATTAGAAACCAGACTTGCAATAAAGCAGGAATGAGTATGGTTGGTGTATAAGTGTTAAGTGACTAAATAAGCACTAATTGGGAACATCTGGTATCATTTGTATTTGTATCTTTTTTTTGGGTGTCAAGCTATCAACCAAACTACACACACAGTAAGTGACTAAAGACTCGATTGAGATATTACTGTGAAGGGATGATAGTCGAAACAAAGCCCAGGAGTGCACTTTGATGTGCTTAATGAATGCTTTACTCACCCTTGTAATCTAGTTGTCTGATTTCTGATCCATTTAATTGCTTATCCAATAATGCCCAGTGGGCTTAATTTATGAAACACAGACAGAATTAATTTTCTAGTTTGCCAAATCATTCTTATGTAACTTGTTGCAACAGTTTTGTCAACATACCTGTATGAAACATTAACTAAAAAAAAAAAACACAAAATACACATATTTTATGTTATAGATAGATAGATAGATAGATAGATAGATAGATAGATAGATAGATAGATAGATAGATAGATACCTTTAGCATTTTGAAGAAATTAGACAACAATGGCTAAAACAGTCATTTGGTTTTCGGGAAATTCTTGTCCAAAGAAAACAATGTTACCATGGAGACTGACAATCCATGAAAAACTAAATTAAAAAATACCAAAAAAACATATACTCAGCTGCCTGAAAACAGTCACATGCTTAAGACTCCCTTTGGTAAATTATGGGTGTTTGCATTATCATCCTTATTTATTGTGTTGCTAGGATTACGTTTTGGATCAACATTAAGATCCCTGACATTTCGTACAGTGTTAAGCTAAGGTGAAAAGAGCCATTGCTGTATTGTCTCTACTCCCTGGAGGCACGACACTTACTCCTTGAGGTCTTGTATTAAGATGCCAAGGGTATCCATGTTTAAGTAAGTAGACAAAAAAACGGCCATTCTCACTTGCATGTCTTTGAAGGCCCACGGTGTGTAGAGTTTCAGCAAGTGCCTTCAGGCAGTTAACTACGGGACTTTATTCACAAGGGCTGGTGCCAAACAGTGGATACACCAAACCTCTCTGACCTTATTTCATTCCCATCCCACAAAAGAAAGCCCTCTATAAAATGACTCCACAGTTCACAAGATCTCACAGGCAGAGGATACCCAAACCAACCGCAAGCATGATCCAAGGTACGTACGTGTCCTAGGACGTGTAACTGTGGGATATGCGTTGAGCACTAGGGATGTACCAATGGTGACTAACTGATTTTGAATATGGTGTATTTTCTTCCGTGAACAGGTTCACGTTCAACAAACACCAGGAAAGATATTCTCCTCAACATCTTCCTCTTACTTCTAGCTACAAATTTAGACAAAAGCTTCCAGTTAGTGCTGAGTGACTGCGGATCAGAATACAGACGTCCAGGTATAGTTTTTATTTCTGACTGAATCACACATCATAAAAATATCAGAATGATTTGAATTGGCTTATTTTGATGTATGTCTGTGGGTGTTTTCAAGCTTGTAATTCTGTTCAATTTGATTAACAAAACTTTTATTTGATTCAGCTGATTTTTTTATTTTTTTGCCTCAAGTAAGACTTCATACTGGTTTTTGCATGACTAATCCTGTCGTTCTTGTCACCACAGAGTACACAGACATCTCTGTAGACTGTGGAACGGAGTACATCAATGTGGCTATCAAATTCTGTCCTGTCATGTACACCGGCTACAACGAATCAGAGCTAATCCTCAACAACGTCAAGAATAACCCAGATTGCAGGGCGACCCTCGATACTACAGTCTTACCTCCCATGGCCCGATTTAGGTTCCCGATTAACTCAACCAATGCCTGTGGCAGCAACTTTGTTGTGAGTAATGGCTATAAATCAAAGTAAAGTGATACCTCAAAATCATATTACTTAACTTATTATTCATAGTCAAAACTAAAGGGTCAATCTGTTTTAATGGCTTTAAATACAATACATTTCCTAACTTTCCTCCACAGACAATAAGGAGTATAGGGACAGGAGTATTCTCTGACTTCTCCAACATCGAGATGGTCAACATCAGTGGAACTGTACAATCGAAAGACATCACAACAGGCACTGTGACGTATAACGCTGAGCTAAAGTACTACTACTCGTGCGCCTATCCTCTGGAGTACCTGATCAACAACACTCGGATGGATGTGTAAGCACTCATTTTCTGTCATGCTATAGCATACCAGGTCTAAGATCTAAGATTTACAAAGGATAAAAGAACAAAACTCACTGGGGAATAAGCTTCACTCTCTAATAACATGTTAAATCCAATTGGTTCATCCTCATTGTTGTCCTCAAAGGATAGGAAGATGAAATAATATTCATACAGAGAGATACAATGACACATATACACACGTCTAGTCTCAGGTTTTCCACATTGAGTGATTGCGGGCTTTTTCAGGTAAACTTTAACATTGTTCTCTCTTCTCACAGGTCGTCCTCCTCAATTGCAGTAAAAGACAACAATGGCAGTTTCATCAGCACTCTGAGACTCAGACTCTTCAAAGTCAGTCCCTAAACTGGATCTCCATGCATCTATAGATCAGTTCAGCAAGAGACATATGCTATATATTCATTTATCTGAACTCTTTTCATCTGAATCTTTTCATTTCTCAGGACATAAACTACACCCAGCCTCTTATCATGCCTACCCTTGGTATTGAGCTGAGGACAAATGTGTATGTGCAAGTGGAGGCCACCAACTTGACCTCCCAGTAAGACCTGTTTCAATGAGTTTCATCATGGCAGTAAATTAATCAGTTTAAGTTTTGCATTTAAGTTGACAATTATTATGTATTTCACAGGTACTTTGTGCTGCTGGACAGATGCTACGCCTCCATTTCCACTACACCCACCACCACAAACTTCTTCAACCTCTTTGTGCCGTAAGTTTAATCATAAAAGTAATATTATTCATAATAATTTATATAGATATATTTTTGGATATTAACCCTTTACAAACTACTGTGGCAGTACTATGGTACTTTGATCTATACTACGGTCTTCACAGTTACTATAGTCATTTCATAATATCACTGCACCAGTTTTGTAAGATTAGAGAGAATAATTTTTGGTTTGATCATTTGTTTGATCAGCTGCGGCAGTGATCAGTTTACTAAAATGCTGGTGAATGGGGAAATGCAGCTTGCTCGGTTCTCGTTTCCGGCCTTCCGCTTTACAGAGCAGCAGAACCAGACAGTATCGACATACTATCTGCACTGCATCACAAGACTGTGTGAAATATCAACCTGCAGTACATTTAAGGTAAAGCCATACAACATACAGTATACTTCCCCTTTACATCATTTGTTCTTGAATTAACCAATTTTAATATAAGCTAATCCTAAGAAAAATAGAAACACCTTTTGGATTGGGATGGGTGAGTTGGCTTTTTTCTTGTCAGTGTCCATATATAGTGGTTTGCCAAGCTTTGCTATTTTTGGGGTGGACATTTGAGGATGTTTTGTCTACACAAAAATAGCAACACATACATACAGTTCAACTACCCAGAAACAAACATTGGCCAAGACATTGCCCAAGACTAACTATGGCTCTTTTCCACAGCAATGTAGCAAACGAAAAAGGAGAGACGTAGTGCCTTTGACCACCACTCCTTCTCCAAATGGAGTCACAGAAGCCACCACCATCACATCACCAGCCATCGTCATACGCTCAGAAAACGGTACATTCTTTCCCCTTCGTGAAAACAAAATGAATGAATGAATTAAAATGAATTAATCACCAGCAATACTGTTTTAAGTTATTTACATTTCTTTCCAGATTTAAGAAACTGACTTTATTGTGTTTATTTAATTTCAGTGGTGGCAACAAAAGAGGAAGGTGAGTTAAAACTATTTCACATATAAAGCATGTAATATTTGTCCAGATTATATTCATATTTTCCAGTGTTTGGGGATCATTTATTGAATGTAGCAATGTTACCTAATTTAACTAAATAATAAGTTAATCAAACAAACATAGGCAACAATCAAGCGCTCTCTTGTAGAATGTTCATATGTAGCACTTTGAAAGTTTGATTCATTTTAGTGAATCAGTTTGTTCAGATGAATCATCTAAATCAACAAGATCAAACAAAAACAATGAATCAATTCAAGAGACATAATGTATCTATTTACAGATAAACATTCATTAAGCACTGCTGTCTATCACTGTTTTTGACATTGCATTCTAGTTTTTGTTGGTGTTACAAATTATTTTTCAGCCAAATAATTACTTTCTGAATCTTACTATTTCCTGAAAAATTATGAATTTTCAGCAGTCATTACTCAAGTCTTCAGTGTCACATGGTCTTTCAGAAATCATTCTGATTTGCTGATTTAGTGCTCAAGACACATTTCTTATTAATGTCAATGTTGAAAACAATTGTGCTGCTTAATAATTTTGAGGAAACCATGATATATTTTATTTCAGGATTATTTGATGAATAGAAGGTTTAAAAGAATAATATTTTTTTGAAACCGAAATCTTTTGTAACACTGTTTTATGTCATTTTTGACTCATTTATTGCTGAATAAAAGTAGTAGTTTCTTTAAAACCAAACTTTTGAACAGTATTGTAGTTAGCTCCTTTTGTTTTTAGTTTACAGCCAATTCTAACCTCACGTGTCCTTGTTTTGCAGAAGTCACAATCAGCACGAAAAAACCTTCAGACATCTCTGTGGGTCTCGGCCTGGCTGTGGGCATCCTGGCATTCGCCTGCATCATTACCATAGTAATGGGAGCAGTTTTCTACAAGAGACACTGGCACAACGCACCTTCAAAAATGCCCCGGTGAGCTGAGACACCCTGCTCCTGCTCCAAGAGAGGACTGCCGGTTCCCGCCAGGATGATCTCTCACCGCTAGAGGGCTGAGCAGGGCTCAGCGTAGAACTGTTTCGGACATCTTGATCTTTCCTATAGTGCTTCTTGGTGATTAATCATAGCATAATGTGGTTTAGAAGAGCAACAGTGCACTACATCAACTCTACACCTTAAACTTCTGTTTAAGTGTAGCTTGGACCTGGGAATACATATAAAAAATAAAAGTATTGACCCATCAAATGAATCCAATCCCAATGAGCACATGCTCTGGTACCTTTAAAACACAAAAAGGAAATAAATCTGAATGCATGTGGAGGGTTTAGAGCTCCCTAAGACAGTCCTTAATACCTTCTAAAATGTTATATGTGTTATTTATTAAATACTACTCTTTCTGCTTAACTCTCATGAAATTTTGACACCCCCATATCTAAAGACTACTCATACACAGCCCAAAAAGTCCCTGCATTTACAATGAAACTTATAACTTTTAAATCAACACTTTTGAAGCAACAGCAGAGTATTATAGATTCCTTTTGCATGTCCAACTTCACGAATAAAGAAATGGAAATGAAAGCAATTTCAAATGAGAGTGAGTCGAAAGAGAGTGCTGCAAAGTGTTGATTTTTAGATCTGAAGTTTTGTTCTCGGCTCTGCACTTTGTGTCTTTATAATTCCTATGGCAGGCTGAGCTCTTTAAAGTAGATGTATATTTGTGATTCATCCATTAATGCATGCTTCATATGAATAAAGGCTACTGGTACAAGAACAAATCACTGTCCTCTCGATTGGATTCTTACTTAGTAGCATAAAATCATGACATCTGCAATGGAAATTGAATTAGATTGCCTGAAAATAGCATTTGGGCCTTTTGCATTTGAATGAAAACTATTATGCACACTTAAAAAGTGCCAGAGGTGTGTGTAAAAGGTTGTAAAGGTATAAAAAAACATATTTAAAAGTCATCTACATGCTTAAAATTGGCACCTAACTAAAGTGGGTCATTGCAAATTCATTCAATAAAGGGGATTTTTGGGTGTCACTACTGCAATACTAGTATGAAAAAGTGAAATGAAATCTGATCACAGTCTAATATCATTTTACTGTGACCTGTCAAATGCACTAATGCCTGACCTGTACATTGTCAGGTGGCTTTACAGCTATGATTAACCTAATTTCATTGTTCTCATTGTTTAAGGGTCACATTTTCATGTGTCTTGACACCTGAAACTGCTCTCACAGCCATGCTGGAGAAAATGTGATCTTAAATAACTCACATAACTGTCACCATATTCCACAAAACGATCAATCGACCTTTCACTTCATTCATATTTTTGCTTTGTTTTGTTTTGAGGTCGTGAGTGGGACATAAACTCTGTTGAGTTTTCATTGTACAAGAAGCCCAGAGGGGAAAGGACAGATTCGCAGAAAGATCCAGCATAGAAGTAGGGCACATGATGATTCATACTGTCAGATGTTGAAGTAGGCCATCATTTTGTGGCTCTCTGTTTCTTTTTCACTTTGTTTTGCAAGCATCACTTCGAATATTTTAATGCCCTACATTCTGACTCACCCGCAAAGGGTACAGTGGTTTTCCAAAGACATAAGGCATGAAAATAATATAGATATTTTATTTTTAGGATTTATTTATCCAGTAATTATCTGCAGTGTCCTACATAGCACACAGCAGCTGCAAGAAATTTACTGTAAGAAATACAGTAACTGTTTCAGAAAACTCAATTCCACATGTTTCGGTAACAGATATACTAACGTTAATATACCAACCAATTCTGAACAAGTAAAGTAGGTCATGTACAAAAATGGTGGCTGATAAATATGTAGATACAGAGCACAGTTAAACCCACGCCAACACAAAACCCCATTAGGGTAACACTAAAATAATCCAATAAACTGAAACCAAAACAAATGTGATGTGTTACTTCTGTGAACATTTTCTCCACACATTATAAGAGGTAACCTTTATTTTATAAAATAAACCACTTTAACAATATTTTACTGTAAGTGTTTATGTATTATTTTGTTAAATACGTATAATATACATTTGAGTTGTAAATTATATGGTAACTAATAACTTTGTTAACATATGTTTACAGTATTATATTTACGATCAAAATTACGATTCAAATTTTTATGGTACTCAAACTTAACCAATAAGCATTTTATATTCACCAATCTACTGATAAAACGTTGCATATTTTTCACTCAATTGAATTAGAATTTTTTTTTAATTAAATGAATTGAATTGAAAAAAGTGCATTATTTATTATTATTAATATATATTATAAATACTTAATTATATGGTTACTCATAATTTTGTTGACATATATTTTCAGTATTTTACAGTATTCACCATTATAATCAAAACTATTTTTAATTTAATTTAATTTAATTTAATTTAATTTAATTTTATTTAATTTAATTTAATTTAATTTAATTTAATTTAATTTAATTTAATTTAATTTAATTTAATTTAATTTAAGCAATAAAGTATGTAAAATGCCAATGCCACTAAACTACTCCAAAAATGGATTGAAGTTTAAGCTCTTCCAATTTTGTTAATGTCAGTTTTTCTACTACGTATCTCTTCTGACAAACTAGGCTGAATCCAGTTCAGATTTACCCACAGATAATTGTCCTTTCATCTCCACCTTTGTTTCAAGCGCTCAAGACAATAGGATGGAATTTCCTATAGAGGTAAGCTTATCCATTATTCAAAGGCCCTGCATCACAGGAGTCATACCCAGTTATTAATGATAGAATGAGTGGGTGAGAGGAGGACTGAAGAAGTAGAGAAATGAAGGAGGCAGAGGAGAGAGAGGGCTGTGCTTTGAACCTCACTGCAGGAGCACTGTAAAAGCTTCAAAGCTCTGCGGCTTGAAGGAGACCTGCAGACTGAACACACATACAGTAAGGGCTATAGAGAGCCCAAACCTGCTCAGTAATCCTGTATGCCTCTCTAAAACCTCTTACAACAACGGATATTGCTCCTGTCTAAAGACCACCAGCAGAGAAATATCCTCAGGTCATTGTCACACCTGTAGACTCATAAACAAGAGGACTTTGCTGAAAATAAAAGACTTATATACACTTTATTCTTGAGGAATAAAGTTATTCTTATACTTTTGGTTCTGACTGTGATGGAGAGAGCCTTTATCTGCTATGAAGTTTTAATTGAGTGTCTTTGATTAGAGCTCTAGTTTAGTACCCTTCAAAACCACAAGATATCAAAGGCAAATCATTTCAGAAAGTCTTTTTGGAGATTGCATTGAACTATACAAACATCAACAACTTTTAAAAAAATTTTAAACCCTGGAAATGAAAGAAAAAAAGTTCAAACTATATTTATTTAATTTTATTCTATTTTTTTGTGTAACAAGAAAATTTGTGTAGTATGTATTGAACAGTGTTAGTATATTTTCATTATCATTATTGGCAGTATTATTTTATTTTATTTAAATATATTTTACCATTTAAATATTATAAATAATAATAAAAATGTAAACATTATTATTATTATAGTGTATTATTTTATTTTATTTTAAAACGTGAATTAAAATACATTGTTGTGTATATATAATTTTAACATGGTTTATCATTATTTAAATGAAAAAGTATTCATTTAAATATTTACAAATAAAACAAAAAATATTTTTTTATTATAATACAAATACTATTTATTGAACATTGTTAGTATTATTTTCATTATCATTATATGCGGCTTACTATTATTATCATCATCATTTTTTATTTTATTTAAATATCTGTACACATAAAAGTATAAAATACATTATTATTTATATCATACTATTTTATTTTAAAATAGTACATTTAAAAAGTAAATTATAAATACATAGTTATTGTAATATCAATGGAATCTTTTCACCTAAATTAACTTATTTAAATGTTTTTAATTAAAACAGATTAGTATTTATCATAATATATGAATAAAAACATTAAATGATAATATAATATTACAAAAAATTATATTATAAATATTTTATATTTTATTTCAATCAAGCCAACAAGGTACAAAAATTAAAACTTTAAATATTTGAGTAAATAAAGTATTTAGCAGTAAAAAGCTAAACCAATTATTCTCGACTGTATAGTGCATGAAGAGCACAAACACGACATCAGTCTTTCTACCTATAAAACTGCACTGCTTTTCAGTCTATGCATTTCCATTGCACATCATGTGTCTTGTCGATATATTGTGATATATTACACTTGTCACTAAGCCCAATAACTTAACTATAATCATTACCTAGGGACACTGATCAGTGGTCTCCTCTCCATCAATGCTGCTCTGGGTTCAGCTCACGGGGATCTCTCCTATCAGAGCTCATCAGTGTGGTCAGCCTCTCGTGAAAGAAGAGACCTCATTCTAGAGCATGTTGAAGAGAGAGCGCAAGAGAGAATTCAAGACAAGCTAGACTGAAGCTCTATGAGCAGAAAAGCTATATGTGATTACTTCTGTTCTGCTTCAGAGACAGCAGCCATCATCTCAACACTTTCAGACAGACACCGTGTGCTCCACTGAGAAAGCATCAATGACAGATGGCAATAAAGGTGTAGACGACGTTTTTAAATGGATCAAATTTCACCTGCAGTTTTACTTCCCTTGGCTGAAACATTCCCAGGTTCACAGCACAAATAATGTGGTCTTATCACTCCCTCCTTGTTCTGTATTTCGTGCTAGTCAATCAAAGTTGAACGGCGTAGCCGACAAACTGTATAGGCCAGGAAATTGGATTTAATCTAAACCTGATTTCTCAACCTGGAGCTGGGCAACAGAGTATCAGATCCTATTGTTTTTTTCTGTCCATTTCAACTTGAATTTTCAGCTTTAAGTTTTGAGCACAGTTCTGGAATGAATCGTTTGCTCAATTCTTTCTTTCTCCAAATGCCCTTGATGCACCAAAGGTGATGCGTGAAATATCATATCAGCGTGGCTGTAATTATGGTATCTGAACAGTAGAGGGCAGACATGCAGCAGAAAGAGAACAGCTGTGTAAATGAGAGAGAGAGCTGAATAATGCTCGGTCTTGCTGGGGCAGTGAATCATGAACAGTATTAGCGACATACTATTTCCATTGTTCCCCTGAAAAGATTTAATAACCAAACACTGTGTCTGATGAGACAGAGAATTGTGCTTTCTGTCTGGAAAAATACATGTTGCTATTACACTGTTTACAGAATTATCAGTTAGAGGACTAACGCACAAAGAAAACAATTCTGTCGTCATTTACTCATCCTCATGTCGTTCCGATCTCAAATGTCTTTTCTTCAGTGGAGAAATAAACGGGGAAATGCATCTCGTAACCAACTGTAAATCAGTTTTGTTCCATTAAGAGCTTTCGGTTATACTGGAACACTTTATGAACACAAAAACAAACCCAGCGCAAGCTGTGAAGGAGGAAAATTAAAGAATCAGATATGACGCTGGAAGAAATCTACTTTCGTGTTTTTGTGTTCATCAAGTATTTGTCTTTCCACACACCTTGTTGGTTTCGTGAAGTTGTATCAGAAAAGCAATACTGGAGGACTTTAGAACAACGTGAGGGTCAGTAAGTGATTGGTTGAACTGTTCTTTAAAATACAACAAAAAGTTCTGTAAACATAGCCTATGCAGATCTGAAATGCTGCATGGTGTTAAATTTATGTAGAACTGCAGATTATAAATCAGCCATGAGGCATCAGCAGATGTGAACATGAGTTTATATCCGCAAATGTAGTATAAATGTAATGTGCATGCAATGGTCTTATTTAGTCACTAATGTAAACAGACGCAAGTGCACTTAAAGTGTAATTGCACTTTGTGCAGTCTGAGTGGTTATGTTCATCATAACCATACTGACCAACTCCCACCTATTTTTGTATGAAGATAACAATAGTCATTTATTAAATATACAGTACATACAAAAATCGTTGTTAGAGGGGATGGGTAAGAACACTTAAGACCGCGTTTTCAGCAAAGATATGTACTTTTACATTTTTTACATGTAGTATTCACATATTTATGGGGGTTTGGGACTTTTTTTTTTAGCAGATTAAATAGCTGAAGACTTAGAGATGCTCACCAAGGCTACATTTTTTTACTGTATTTTTTTTGTTAAATACCATGAAACAGTAATATTGCAAAATATTATTACAATGTGAAATGTAATATATTTTAAGATGTAATTTTTTTCTGTGATGTAAAGCTAAATTACTCCAGTCTTCAGTGTCACGTGATTCATCAGAAATCATTCAAATATGTTGATTTGCTGATCAAGAAACATTTCTTCTTATTGTCAATGTTGAAAACAGTTGTGCTGCTTAATATTTTTATTGAAATGGTAAGACATTTTTTCAGCATTCTTTGAGGAATAGAAAGTTAAAATCAGAATTTATTTGAAATATTACAAATGGTTATTTGTAACGTTATAAAATTTATTTACTATCACTTTTGATGCATGAATGCACTGAATGCATTTTGGTGAATAAAAGTATTAATTAAAAAAAAAGAAAAAAAAACACTATATTACTCATGATTATATTCTGAAGTTCCTAATCTGCACAACATAAGTCTGCATAACGTGTTTGCTGTCATTGCAGGCCATTCCAAATTAGCGATTATATCAAGTCAAGTAAACTTCTATAGATACTGTGAATGGGGACGGTTAGTGTTTTTTGTGTCTGTATGTACACGTGAGTGCTTTTATATGTGTTTGGTGGCAAAGCTCTCAGCGAACAGTCCCCTACTGTTCTGAGTGAAAGGGTAATTGACTGTGAATGACCCTGGCTTTAATAAACACCTGCTTGCTCTGTTACCTGAGTTGCTATCAGTGCACCTCTTCTAGGTTCTCCAAGCTGCCATTTACAGAAAAACTCAACTGAAGAGCCTCAGGCTCTCTCCATAGCTCATTAATCAGCGTCCACGGTGGACATAAAGCCATTTACTTTTGACAAGCCCCCAGTGTGTGCTATGTGATAGCGGGCCTGGCATAACAGCGTTAATTGGTAATTTACTGGAATATCCATACGAGGAAGTGCAGAGGACAGAGGCCACAGCAAAGACCAAACGTCTAAGGTGCCATTATGTATGAAAGAAGTCTAGAATGGTGTCGTTTAAACAGCAAATGTCACATTTGAAGGCTACAAACTTACACAACCCAAGTATGTATAGGTTCAGCTCTTACAGACAGTTACCATGGTAACCGCCAAAACTTTCAGATCTTAAGTATGTTTAGGTTGGTCTCTTACAGACAGTTACCATGGTAACCGCCAAAACACCAAAGTTACTGCAATTTTCGGTACACATATAGATCTCATCAAGCCAAACAACTTTCGTACTGCATGTCATAGGCTCCGCCCAACAGGAAGTTGGCTATTTAGGGTGGCTATTTAGGGGTTAGTATTCTTATTTTTCGTCAAAGTTTTGGGGGCTTTTTGGGGCCCTTAACATGCTCAAAAACTCTTGAAAAAATTTGCACACACCTTAGAATCTGTGGCCATTAGGAGGCTGCAGAGGCTGAGACCGGGGCGTGGCACAGGGGCTCTACGGCGCCCCCTGGAACACAGTCAGAAATGTTGATGTATAGTTCAAACATACTTGCACGTATTCATATGAAACTCAGTACACATATAGATCTCATTATGCTGAACAACTTTCGTATTGCATGTCATAGGCTCCGCCCAACAGGAAGTCAGCTATTTAGAGCTATGTAAAAAGTGCATGCTCTGGAATTTGATATACTTGTCATAGGTTTTTTACCCGATTGCCAACAAACTTGGTCAACATGATCTCAAGACATTGGGGATGCAAAATTGCCAGGGGATTTTTGATATCTCGAATGGTTTGCTTGTGGCGAGGCGTTGAAATTATGGCGAGAAATGAGAAACAGGAAGTGTCTAATAACATCCACATACATTTCCTGATTTTAATTAAACTTCATCAATTTGTTCATTGTATGATGTCGATCGCATATATGTGACTATTAGGAGTCAAAATTATAGCGCCACCAACTGGCAGCAGGAAGTGTGTCATTTTCAAAATGCTTTGAATTCAGCATCTTATTTTTACTCAATTTGCTTCAAACTTCATCAGAATAATGACAAAACACGGCCCATGTAAAACTGTTGAGGGGATATTGATATCTAATATAGTGTTGCCATGGCAACATATCAAACTGGAATATTTTTCTGTATAATATATTCTGATTTTGAGGCAGATAACATGCTTAGAATTTCATGAAACTCAGAACACATATCAGTATTAATGATAGCTAGACACTGGGAAAAGGTCATAAAAGGGCGTGGAGGAGGCACTCTATAGCGCCACCTTTTGTGAAAAGTGGGGGGCTTAGTTTTAGCTACAGACACCAAACTCGGTACATATATTGTTCTTATTAAGACGGACAACTTTCTAATTTACAGTCATTAGCTACGACCAACAGGAAGTCGGCTATTTTGATTTGAATATGGATTTTTGGCTCTGTGTGAGGAATGTATGTGTGCTGAGACTTTCATTGTCTGAGAGAAAATGCGCCTCTACAGGAGCAATTCCCGGGACTGAGAGGGAGGAGTCTCGCTTAGTTTCACTTTTAAATCGGTTAAAAATACAACTAAATAAATCAATTTAATTCACACTGACAAGCTAAACCAACATATCTTATTATTAGCGGGTCAGGGCTTATTAATAATTGATGTCTGGCGACAGAGAACAGAGAGATAGACGAGAGATATGTCACCGCTCCGAACAGCGCGTGCAGTCTCAACGAGCTCACAACAAACGAGTTTATTCTTGTTTAAGACCTTTTAAAAATAAAATATTACGCCGATTGCACACAATCCGCCAATTAGAATACAACAAGAGCTAAATTCAGATGTTTGTGAGCTGTTAACATGTTAAAATGAAATATTTGCTGCAGCCTGTCTGACAGCGCGAGACGTCTGAACACTTGAAGGGAAAAAAAGTGTACATACAGAAACTACAGCCTTTTACATTAAAACACAGAGGCGAATCAACAAAAAACAATTAGAAGAACATATTATAGAGATGAAAATGAGTGTTTATGAGTGCTTGTGAGATTTTCTTTGTCTAAGGGCTGAACATCACATCGATTGCTCTGCGCTCCAGAACACGGTGATGGTTTTTCGGCGAGAACGGACAAAATACACATTTAATTCACGCTGACAAGCTGAACCAACATATGTTATTATTACTGGCTCAGATCTCATTAATAATTGATGTCTGGCCAGAACAGTGAGAAAGACCAGAGAGAAATCACCGCTGCTTCAGCGAGTGCAGTCTCACGAGCTCACAATAAAAGCATTTTTTATAGTTTTAAGAGCTTTTTAAAATAAAATATTACCGCGAATGCACACAATCCACCCATTAGAACACAACAAGAGCTACATTCAGGTATTTGTGAGCTGTTTGATTGTGAAAATTGAAAGACTATTTGACAGCGCGAGACTGTCTAAGGGCAGAATAACATCGATCTCTCGAGCTCCAGAGGACGCTGATTCTGGCAAGAACGAACAAATCAAGAACAAGGTTATTTCAAAATACATAATAGCTTGGCGAATATAAACGAAAACAGTCACGTGAACATAAACAGTTGAGAAATAAATCTGAAGTGTATCATGATACTGGATTTGAATATTAAAGTGACTGCATTTACCAGCTGCTTTCTGTCTTTAATTTTAATCTATAAAAACAGAAAATCATTCGTCTTGGCTGCTTTTTTTGTATGTATTCATGTATTTATTATTATTATTATTATTTTTTTTTTTTTTTTTTTTTTCTCTAACAAGAATTAATCTATATTTAATTAAATTAAATTTCTGCATCTAAACACCTATAAACCTAAAACATGCTCCATTAAACTATTGTTAGCAATTTCTTTATCGTCCAGTTTAACTGGTGTACACACTTTTATTTTCATAATAAATTTTTTTTTTTTTTAGATAATAGACAGTTACAGTGGTCTATAATAAATATTAACAGGTTTTGTTCAAGCTGCTTAAAATGTTTGAAGTAGGCTCATTTTTTTAAATGTAAATCCTAAAAAAAAAAATAATAAAAAAAAAATAAAACCAAAAAAAAAAAAAAAAAAAAAACTGGGAAACAGCCATATTTACGAAAAGGTGCTTAACCTATAGAAAAATAAAACTATGAATTAAATTAGTGTTTAATTTTTAGTAATGACCATTTTTGTTGTCATTAAAAACTTTCTTCTTTACAATACAGAATAACGATTGTCAATAGTAAATATTATGAAAACAATAACTGTTGTATTTTTCATCATTATATAGTTTATGTATTATAATTGTAAAAACAAAACAAATTTAGCAACTCACATAGTAATCATTCAACACTGCTTAAAAATGTAAGTTGAAAATTAAACTCATGATTAAGCATGAAATAAGATACAGAATCAGTAAATTCGATTTTAATGTGGGTATATTATCAGTAAACTAATCATTAAATATTTATAATCAATCAAAAAATATTGGCCCCTTTCATAATGTTGTTCAAAAATGAAGGGCACAATGCTAATGTTGTCCACTCGATGGCGCCACAGGACAGCAAATACTTCAAGATCTGTTCAAAGACTTGAAAATGTTTCATTTATGTAAATAAATCAAAAATGCATATACATTCATTCTTTTTTCATAAACTTTAATAAAGCCCAATATAGTAATTATGCAAAAACTATCATCTCCGAAATACCATTACGTTTTTATCTTATTTTAATAGTATTGACAACATATTTCTCAAGTTATCACGCATTACTGAAAAAGTGAAGAAGGGACACTATATTTGTTATCTATTTTCATGTTGTGCTTATAATAATTTACTTGAAAAGAGACACGTCCATTGTTTAACTGCATCATCTACACAAACCATTGTGCTTGGACCCCTTATGATCACCTGGACTTAAACCACATTGTTTCAGTTGCCTTCTGTGTCTTTGCCCACAACGCTTCATTGACAGGAATGTGAAATATCAAACAGGGCAACAAATAAAAGGCATGACTTTATTTGCATCCAGCTAGCCAACTCTATTACAGGTGTTCCACAGCCAAGACTCTTATTAGAATAGAAAATAGCAAGGGTTCGAATAAATAGTTTATTAATCATTTAATTTCACTTTCTTAATGAATATTGTTCTGTGTATGTGATTTCAAAGTCTTGATGTTTCGGATTAACCCGTTAATTGCCGTATCCCTTAAAACCTGAGTGCCAGAGGATTACTGTAAATGCATGTGCCCGCTGGGCACAGTTTACCTGATGCCACCGGGGTGGCGTTTGCGCTGATGGCTTGAGCCCGCCATCGCTGCTTGCAGCTATATTTAGGGCTCGAGCCCGATGGGCGCAGGGCCCGGGGTTTCCTTTTATTATCCAGCCAATGGGCGCAGGATTAATTTTTCCTTATTATTTTTTTTTTTTTTTTTTTTTTAACCTTCCGGGGGTTTTTGGGTGCCTTAACATACTCAAAAACTCTTGAAAATTGGCACACACATTGGAACCTGCGGCCATCAGGACGCCGCAGAGGCTGGGACCTGGGTGTGGCACAGGGGCTCTACGGCGCCCCCTGGAACACAGTCAGAAATATTGAACCATAGCTCACACATACTTGCATGTATTTATATGAAACTCTGTACACTTATAGATCTCATTGAGCCGAACAACTTTCGCGCTCTATGTCATAGGCTCCGCCCAACAGGAAGTCAGCTATTCAGGGCTGTTTAAAAAAAGCATGCTCTGGAATTTGATATACTTCTCTGAGGTTTTCCACCCGTTCTCTACGAAACTCGGTGAACATGATCTCAAGACATTGGGGATGAAAAATTGCCAGGGGATTTTTGATATCTCGAACGGTTTGTCCGTGGCGAGGCGTTGAAATTAGGGCAAAAAATTAGAAACAGGAAATGTCTAATAACATCCACGTACATATTCTGATTTAGATCAAACTTCATCGGATTTTTCGTTGTATGATGCCGATTGCATATATGTGACTATTAGGAGTCAAAGTTATAGCGCCACCAACTGGCAGCAGGAAGCGTGTCATTTTCAAAATGCTTTGAATTCAGCATCTTATTTTTACTCGATTTGCTTCAAACTTCATCAGAATAATGACAAAACACGGCCGATGTAAATCTGTTGTGGGGATATTGATATCTAATATAGTGTTGCCATGGCAACGTGTCAATCTTGAATATTCTGTTATGGTGATTTTGAGGCAGATAATATGCTCAGAATTATATGAAACTCAAAACACATATCAGTATTAATGATAGCTAGACAATGGCAAAAGCACATGAAAGGGCGTGGGAGGAGGCACTCTATAGCGCCACCTTTTGTTAAAAGTGGGGGGGTTAGTTTTAGCTACAGACACCAAACTCAGTACATAAATTGTTCTTATCAAGACGGACAACTTTCTAATTCACAGTTATCAGCTGCGACCTACAGGAAGTCTGCTATTTTGGTTTAAATGTGGATTTTTGGAAAAATATAGCTGTGAATTAATGCATACTCCTCAGAGGAAAATTACACTATACACACCAAACTTTTTCTACATGATGCCAAAACATTGAGGAACTTAAATTGCGAATGGATTTTGGATAGCTTGAACGGTTTTTTGCCGTGGTGATTTTTTTGAAATAACAGTAAAAAGGGAAACATTAATTGTCTTGTATTTTTAAATGGCAGCTTACAAACACTTCATAAACCATTTTTCATACATAGAACAAGTCATTCTGAGGAAATATGCATAGTTTCACGATTTTACAACACTGTATGGATAACAGAAAATTAAAAAACTGTCAGACATCTGATCTCACTCTCTCTGGCCACTCTCTCTCTGTGTGAAGGGAGGGGTTTGGGACTGAGTGTGTGTGCTGTTGGGGAGGTGGGGTGGTTGGTGACTGAGTGTGTGAGGGGGGGGGGGGGCTGCTGACATTAAACCTCCCGGACAGAGAGAGAGAGAGAGAGAGAGAGAGAGAGAGTTAACATCTCTTTAATCACCAGAAGAAAAAAAAAAGAAAAAAAAAATCAGTAATTGTGTGTTGTTTTTTATTTTTTCATCATTACAGCTTAAGAAATCTCTTAGGCCTTATCCTTTTCTGTCAGTTTTGGGGGCCAAAAAAAAAAAAAAAACCTAGTACAATTTGTAGGGCTCAGACAACATTATTTTACATAATTAGGTTAAGAATTATGTTAATTGCAACATAAAAAGATTTTTTTAAAAATGTTAATTGCATATTTAATTATTCTGTAAATAATTTATTTGGTACTGACCTATGACAACAACATGACATTTACACAAAAAAAACAGTTCAGCTCACAGATGAAGACTAAGCTGTAATGCAGGCAAAAATATTTTACAAATGCTTATAGATCAATAAAATCATTAAAAATGCTTTTTTTCGCCGAGTGCATAATAAATTAGTCACATTGATATTCTGGTGATGATATTTTTTTCCAAGCACATTTTACCAATTCCAAATCACATCAATCTTAATAAATACTATACATTTGTTATTTAATCATTTATGAGTGATATATAATTGTCCTTGAAGGCTGGAAGTGAAAAACTCCTTATATTCAGGAGTGTTGAATTATTAGGCATGTTTTTTTGCCATGCATTGGTCATAGAGCTCATTGTAGCGGTGTCTCAGGTGTTGAAATAGATTTGTTATACATTATACAGGTTCACACGTACTCTGTCTGCAGTGCGTATACAGTATGTGTATGCGGTGTATGCGGTGCAGAAGCAGCAGCGAGAGCGCGTTACTGTAACGCGAAAGAACATTAAAATAATGCGCGAGCGCGAATCTATCCGCTCGCACGCAGATTTCCTTTGCTTTGTCACAAAACCAGACACGCGTGCTCAGATAAATGCTCTAGCCCGGAGAGAATGCGCGCACTTAAAACGCGTCTTCCTCTCGCTCAAACTTTGTCTTGTGAACTCACAACTCTCTCTATGCTCATGCGCTAGATATTCATTCTTTTTCGCACCTTTTTATTTCTAACCGTTTTCTGTTCACATCTTTTACCGTGTGCAGTGTGAACGGTCTGATCCATTAACATGGGCTCGAGAAAAAATACGCATCACAGACAGAGCTTGTAAACCTGGCCTTACGTAGGCATATGCCCAGTCTGTCCTGTTCTCGTGCTCCATTTAGGCGCACTTCATTCTGACTGGTTCAGATAGCAACACCAAACGTGCAGTGTGTAATACCAATCATGGCCACCACCAGATGGAGCTATAGGATTACTTTTAAATAATTGTTGTTGAAACGTGTATAGAGCATTTAAATCATTTATAAAAATCTTTTTAAAAAAAATATATATTCTTAAAAGCTTAATTTTACTGGTAATATAGTTTTATATAATCATTTCACAAATGTTTATAGATCATTAAAAGGATTTGATTTAACACTGGTTATAGATCATGAAAAGTGTTGTCAACAATTTATAATAAGCTCTTTTTGGTTTACATTAGTTAATGCAATAACTAACATGAACTAACAATGAACAATCTATTTTTCAGATCTTTTATTAATCTTTTTTTATGTTAGTTAATCCTATCATTAAAAATATTAATGTGTATGTTATTTCACAGTACATAAACTAATCTTAAAATAAAACTGTAAATAAAAAAAAATTAGTAGTAAATAATGTATTAAAATATTTGTAACTAAGCTTTAATTAACATTAATACATATAATTTTATGTTAAATAATATAGTCTTTAACATTAGTAGAAGCTAAGTATGAACAAAATATTTTTACTGCATTTGTTTGTGTTAGTAATTTTTAGTTAGTAAATTAATATGTTAAATCATAGTATAGTAACTGATGTACATTAACTATCAATTTTAATTAATAATGTAGTAATCCCATTTTGAACATAATATTAACTAAGATTCATAAATGCTATATAAATGATGTACTTGTTAACTTATATAATGTTAAAAACTAAATCCTTATTGAAAAGTGTTATAATAATAAGTAATAATAATAATAATAATATTATTTGTTGTCTGTGTGTGTGTGTGTGTGTGAGTGTGTGTGAGAAAGACAGAGAGAGAGAGACTCACATTAATATATGCCATACAGTTGTTGTTAATGTAATTTAATATTTCATTATACTGCACATTAAATGTGCTTACTTACTTTCATGTAAACACTGTAGTTAAAAAAAAAAAAAAAATTAAAAGATTAGTTGAGACCTTCTATAATGTAATTTTTTCTTTTCACAAGATGTTTGGGGTACTATTATTTTTGAGTGCACTAATTTTGCATACTGTAATGGGTAGTATGCAGATTTTTATATGGATCTCCTTTGAATAAGTGCATAAATAAAATTCTCACTCATCTTTTGATTGTGACTCAGCCATCTGGTGACATTGACACTGAGCGCTGATATCACCTAACCTTGATCACGAGTGGGATGGCGAGAAAAGGGCCGTCACCCCATTCTTGCTGATTTGAAATTCTGAATAAGTAAATTATGAACATTGAGCAAATTAAGCGGCCTGCACCTTGTCCGCCTGCCAGAGTGTTAGACAATATGCTTGACAAACGAGAGAGCTTCACATCCACGCCCCCCTTTCTTGTCATTTCGCTCTCAGTCCCCAGAGAGACGTCATTTAAAGAGCCCTGGAATAAATCAGGCCGATGAAATTTAAGATGTGGCTCTCAAGTGGATTGCTGTGCATAAATCAACTTGCTTTTTTAGGATTTTACATTCATTAATTAGATTAAACAAAAACAGGGACCATCATGAGCAGGGCTCAGCAATAAAGATTTTTTACTTATTTTTCTGCCAGTAACAAAGCAACAGCACTGTTCAATAAATGGCAGAAAACCAGTTTTTTAAGTTTGCATAAATAGAGCACATGTAGGCTACATAAGCAGGGATGCAGAAATAAAATTAAATAAATATAAAACAAATAAAATACAAATACAAATATGCAAATACAATTATGATCATAAATATATATAAAAATGTTTTTAAAACATTACAAACAAAATATCAAAATCATCAATAAAATATCTGCGATTTAGTCGATTTAGTAATATAATTAAACATTAGTTAACTATATTAGTGAACATGTACTAAAAATGGACATCTCTAGCATTTATTAATCATAGATCATTTCAACATTTATTAGATTTAACAGAATTATTAATTAAACTTAAACTGAGTGACAGACGATGGCCAAGGTTATATAGAAATAGGACAAACGAGTGTGAACAAAGAAATATTGAGCAATGTAGTGTGAAAACACACACCTGATATGCCAGGCCTGATATGAGGTGTTGGCTGATCACAAACCATCTTACATGCAAATATCACTCTCACACCTCTTCTCTTTATCAGCCTCTCTCTCTAATTGCTGTAGTTGTCTTCCTTTCTCTGTCCCAGCACAGCCTGCAGGGGATAACTGCTTGAATGGCTAATGAGTGGTCAAAACTGAATAAATCCAATTTCTGCGCATAATGGCATTTCTGTCTGGACTCACCCCAAGTCAAACCACTCTCCAGAGACCTCTGCACAAGGTAGAAAATGCAGAATTAGAAAGCGGCTAGCCACCTCCATTAAATGCAGATTCGTTTAATTCAGTTAATTACAGTTTAAGGATGGGCAGACAGGAATTGCCTACTGTAAGTATACTCATACTCATGATCTCTGGCAAACACTTGAGCATTTACACCATACATTTCCTAAGCATGAATTGTATAAATAAAAGGTAAATGTTATGAATCAACTACAATACATAACATTTTATGCTTAAGTGGTCATAAACAAAACCTTTTTAAGGCATTACTTTTTTTCTCTTTCCAGCAGCTTCATCAGGGTTTTCAGTGACCCTGTAACCTGTCTAGTTACAGTACATTCACCAACTCAGAGATCCAATTTAGGGATGTGACCTAATCTTGGCAAGGTGGGGTGATGTTGTCTTGCAGCTGACCTTTCCCTTTATACTAACTGCTGTAACACAATTTGAAGACAGACTATTAAAACTGAACTTTCTCCTCAATGGTGTCTACCTGCAGTTTTGGCGTGACCCACGGACATTTCGGAAAAGTTATTTGTGGTCACAGATTATTATTTGCTTTCTAGCACACAATACTGCTAAGTTTACTTCAGGAGTACTAAGAAACAAATGACTAGCTCAAAACATTGCACATGTTGAGTATAACTGTTATTCCACAGAATTTGGATGATTTGAAGAGATTTTTTCGAAAAAATGAAATAAACCATTGGAAATAAACCGGCAAAAGAATTTTAAAAAAGAATCGCTATATACTGGTACATGACCAGGTCCATTGCTACCCTCACACACACACACACACACACACACACACACACACACACACACACACACACACACACACACACACACACACACACACACACACACACACACACACACACACACACACACACACACACACACAATCACCATCTTAGGTTACAGAGACGTCCCACTGGAGTAAATGGGGTTAAGTGTTTTGCTCAAATACACTATAGTTATATGTTTCACAGATCACCCTTTATGGTGTATGAACCTACAACCTTTCAGAGCCCAGACATTTAATTACTAGGCTACACAGAACACAGAAAGGTCTCAGTGATTTTGTATTGTTTTCAGATTGTTGTTTTGGACCCAACTGACTTTCATTATAAAAACATTCCTTAAAATATTTCCTTTTGTGTTCCACAGAAGAAATATGCAGTCACCAGTGTTTATCTCAAGTTAGAATTTAAGGGCAAAACTATTCATTTTTATAAACATGATTATATGACACTTCAAAGCTCAGCGTAAAAAGAAAATGTTTGAGGAGACTAGAAATCAGTCCAAATGTTGTCACTTTTAGTGTTTGGTGGCTATATTGAAAAACTGATAATTATAGTCAATTAAATTGCTATCTATGTCAGTATACAGTAACAAAAATCAGGAATAGGAAAAGGATATTGAACAGATAAAAGAAGCATTATTTTCAGTGTAAATAGCCTAAAGCTAAGATTCTCAGTGGAGAACTAGCATAGATGAAAAAGTTTAAAGACTTAAATCTGAGAAAAGAGGAAGAAGCCAGGGATGAAAGAGAAGAAAGGATCAGAGAGTCGCTATGGGTTTACTGGGGCCATGGCCTTGAAACTGAAGAAGCTGCCAAAAAAAGGGGGGGGGGGGAGGGTAGGGATTTATTAGCACATTCTTCTGATGACCTAACCTGAAGCTACAGACAACTGAGTTAATTCAATTTATTTTTTTAAAATTATAATTATATTATAATTCAGAATTTGCCAAGTAATGAGACCAAAATGCATAATTCTCTGAAACCACCAGAACAGGCAATAAACATTTGAGTGATAATCTTGCAGATACATACGCACATACTCGAAGCTCTCAGTAAACACAGCATTATCGGTACAAATGAAACTCGCATTCAGAGAGCCTGTTATTGTGAGGGCTTTTCAGCAGCCTCTGCAATCACACAACAATGTGACTCTCTCAATAAAAGAGCAACTGTTTAAAAAAATGCATCCTTTCATGGAGAAATATTGGCCTTTCCAAAAAAAAAAAACGTCAGCAGGAAATGTCTTTATGCATAAACAAGACAAACGAGAGCCCAACGCTGGTTACTGGGTTCAGATTTGATTTATAAAATCAAATAATCACTACAGTATATAGAATACCATATGTGGTTCCTACATGCATTCATGGTTCATGTCTTACAAGCTGCCAATGCTAAATAAATGATTTAGTCTGTAGAGTTTGTTGTTTTGAAATGTGTAATTGCTTGATACAGTACAATTTCTAGTTATGTAGGGCCGCTTCAGTGAAACCAGATCGCTATGCCAAAACCGACCAGCAGTACACCATCCAATAACTGTTTCTATGGTGAGATCAGTTGAGCAAAATAACACAAAGACAGATAACAAGAGGAAATCATGCAAATGAGGTAATTAAAATACCAAAAAATAACAAATGAGAAAGAGGAAAAGGTTGCTGACCTAAACACGGTGCTGCAACAAGACATGGATACAAACTATTATTTTTTTTTACATTTGCTGCATTGTTGAAAAGGACAGTTAGATCTTGAAAAAAATTCAGCTTAAACAGTGAACAACAGATTTGATTTCTGAAAAGAGTTACACTGAATGAATCAATCAAATCACACCTCTCAGAGAGCCTGAAGCCAAAAAAGAAAGAATGAATGAAGCCAGAATGATTGAAAGAGCGAAAAAAAGAGCTGAGATGTCGAAAAGAGAAAGACTGCAAATAAATATACTGAATTGGTTGAAAGCATGAAATGTTTTGACATGCATATTGTTTCACATGAAAACACTTTCAAAATGAATCCATTCCAGCCTTTAACCAAATGATAAAACTACTAAGCATTAGCACACATGGCACACCAACTAACCACAATCTTCTACTTCTGATCGCAAGTCAGAGGCAGGTGGCATTTATACATGTAATACATTTGCAGCTTATAAAATGGATAAATTGATATACGGACAAACCCCCAACCCCACCCCTGTTATATTTATATGCAAAAAATTTTTACTGCTGTGCAAATGATGCAAAATGAAACATTAAAAAACTGATTTGCCAAGATTTGTTTTTCATTTCCATTTTTATAGCCAAACACTCCACATCAGAACTGAAAGAAAAAAGGGTGGTTTTTGAGTGAGGGCATCTAATGTTATGACAGAAAACTTATGTTTGCACAAGCTAATATTATGTTTAACATACTGTAAATGAAAAAAACAACAAAGAGTATTGTCATTCATTAAAGAACCAGGGCTTAGAATTATGTGTAGGTTGGCAGGAGCAGGCAAACTTGAAGTGTGAAAGATCCCAGCATGCATCTGAGAGCATTCGCCTGCAGTTATAGAATATGCATGTGCCATGTGAGAAGCTCATATGAATATGACTCATGTGGAAATATAAGGCAAACACTGTGCTTTTCAAATGTGACCTTGACAAGCTAGTGGGACAAATGGCTCAAAGGCTTGAGTGAACAGGTCTCACTATTCCTTATACAAACACTGCAATGAATTCCTGGATTAGCTGTTCATAATACAACAAGACATAGCTGTTGAGAACTGCAGACATACATCCTCACCCAAAGAGAATGATGGTAGTTGAGTTGCAACTGAGATCTTCCACTGCATGAACATAGAAGCCTTTAAAGGTATAGTTCACTCTTAAAATGATTTTTTTACTCATCCTCATTCTTTTTATCTATGCAACTGAATGATTCTTCTGAATCATTCTCTTAATGAACCATCTGATCCAGTTCACAAAATCAGTTGAAATTATTCACTTACAAAATCTGACTCGGTTCTCAAGTTCAATTCAATAACTCAGACACTCTTAAATGTCATTCCAAATCAGGATAATACACCACAAAAATATTTTATTATTTTTAAATTGTTTTTCCCGATGCAACTACAGCTAATGAGGACTGACCAAAAAGAATGTAAAATTATCATTAAAGTGGTCAATATGAGTCTGTGTACTATATTTGAACTCGTCCAAATGAACAACACATTCTTCAAAATGGTTGAAACTGATTGGTTGAAACGACGTGAGGGTGAGCAAATGATGACGGAATTGTCATTTTTTTAAACAGGAGCCAGTGTGACAATACTGAATTGCTGTCAAATAAAGACTAAGCTAAGCTAAGCTAAGCAGAGGGAATTTTCAATAGACAGGGCAAGAGATGCTTTGAGCTGGGTAATCGGTTAATCGGCCCAGTCAGTGAGCATATGAGTCACACACATTCGCAGTTTGAGCGTCCATTCACTGAGCTCATAGTGTAGACTATTACTGTTTCTCTCTCGTCCAGTCAAAAGCACTGTGCCAGCAATTCTATTTGAACACGGCCTGATTACAGGGCCTTCTGAAAAGACCCACATGAGGCTCATTTACGGCCTCTTCAGCGAGCCCAGGCAATTTCTCAAAGACACAAGCTACTGCTTCCTCAATCATAGTCACACAGACGCACTGATCACGAAAATACAGAAAGATGGAAAGCAGAATGCTGAAAAAGAGGGAAAACATGAGAGTGCGAACCAGAGCGTGAATGAAAAATGATCTAGCACGACTTTTACAGCGAAGCATTTATCTCATGAATCACAAGAAAGACAAGGCCTCTCTCATAAAGAGCTGCGACTAAGGGCGTAGCATCTGAGCACTGAGGGGAACGTATGCCTCCTGCTTTTAGACATTTTGAACTTTGTCCTACTACAATTTGGGAAATGATCACATTTTAAGGATTTTCTTTTGCCCAGCAAGAGCATAAAAGTGTAAAATAACGAGCTTTAAAGGAGTAGTTAACCCCCAAAATTATAATTCTACATTTTTTCACCCACTTGTAAATGTATGACTGTTTTAGTTCTGTGGAACACAAAAGAACAAACAGTAATTTGAAAATCTATTTTAGTCCATTGGGGGTCCCCACTGACTTTCATTGTATGGAGAAAAACAGTTCTTGTAAGACATTCAAAATTTCTTCTTTTGTGCTCCACAGAAGAAAAGAAATTCATACAGGTTTGGAACAACAAGAGGGTGGATAAACTTCGCATTCGATTTCTATCGCATAACAGAAGCTTCTGCCATCTGCATCAGCATCCAATTGATTGAATGAAGGCGCAATCTGTAAGCGATCATCCTAATTTGACTAGCGCCCCTTATTAGCTTTTCAACAAATCAATTACAACAACAAGGAAAATGTTTCATCACCTAATTAATATTTATGAGTCAGACTGACATCCCCTGGTTCTTACATCTCTGGCTGCACATAACTTTATTTTTCATTAATGCAATTATTTGCTTTGAATATAGGACTTCATGTTTCAATTATGTTTTTTTAAAGCCTATATTTGATGTTAATGTAACATTAACATGGTTTTGATCCAATTAATTGAGCTTCTTTTCTGTTGTGCTGTGTTTGTTTATGAAGTACTTGAAATTTAATGCTGGCAGCAACATTTAATCACCCAGTTGCTGTTAGGATGTGCTGTTTTGTAAAAAAAAAAAAAACAATTAGAAATACTTACATAATAAGAATACAACCATAAAATGTAAATAAACATTTGGTCACACTTTATTTTAAGGTCCAATTCTCACTATTAACAAACCATTAACTAAGACTTTTGCCTCAGTAAACTCCTAATTTGCAGTTTATTAATAGTTAGTGAGGTCGTTGTTAAGTTTAGGGTATTAATTAGGGATGTAGAATATGGTCATGCAGAATATGTGCTTTATCAGTACTAATAAACAGCCAGTATGTTAATAATAGGTAATAAGCAACTAGTTAGCAGTGAGTATTGGCCCCTATACTAAAGTATTACTAAACATTTTTAATCCAAATAAATGTTTTTCACTACTTTAAAGTGATGTATTCTACAACAGTTCTTCATGAAAAGTGCCAGGAACCAACTAATCAAAAATGAAATTAGTTGTTGATTATTTTATTATTCATAAATTTTTACTGGTCAGGAATTGCAGTCCTGCTCCCATTCCTCTCTTCCTCAATCATTCATTCTCACTCAACTTCTCCATGCAGAAAGAACTGCATAGCTGCTAGTTCTGGGAGTCAGACAGCAGGTGGTTAAGCAGAAGGATCTGATCTGGGAGGGAGGTTCGGAAATGACCATTGCCACCTTAACACCTGAATACTTTCTTCCCCCCGTGCAATCTCGACCCAGCTCAACTGGGCACAGATCAATCTATTCAGCAGCGCTGCTGTTGGCCGCAGCATGCCAAAGGCTGACACGGGCCGCCAGCTGAAATGCTCTGTGGGATCTAATCAGACCCCGATCTGACATCACACGAGTATCACGCTGCATTCAGTACAGTAGCAAGACGTAAAAAAGGAGCAAGATTGAGTTCTTTAAGGAATGAAACAGAACAGTATACTTTTACAGAGATCAGAATAACAGTTTTGAAACAAATGACTAAAATTTGCCTTAACTCAGAAATATCAAAAACTAAGAGAAACTATTGGACAAATGGACAAAGAATTAAAAATTGAAATCAAAATCTAAATTGATTATAGATGGAAACTGCTTTTAAGACAGATTTCTTATAATAAATAATAATTAAATACATAAATAAAAAGAAATATTGTAATAGACCTAATACCTAGAAAAAAGAACAGAACAGGCATAATTAAGAAATGACTTATGGGGGACAATATGAAAGCAGATGTGCAGAAATCAGTTGAGGGATGTGGCATTTAAAAGAGCAGGACAAAAGTGAGAATTAGGAGGATCCGATCATCCCTTTGGGAGAAGATAAGAAGCGGCCTGAAGGGTGTCTGTTACTGATAAGCGCTCAGCGATATCCACACGGACACATGGGGACCATTAGCAAAGCCATGGCCACATTTGTTGCCCCTGCTCTCTTTCTAAACGACCAAGCTGGCAGAGTATTAAATAGCACTTAACTGACCCCGGTGTTCCTTTCAGCTCCCACAAAACGCCTTGTAACCTTAGTGTATCTGAGGGTCGTAGGGGAACGCTTAGGAATATGAGTTTGCCGTTATGCTCTCCTTCAGTCAGGCTCTGCAGAGTGTTATTAATTTTCAGAATGAAAGGATGTGCCTTCATGTTTGCCATCATATCTTAAACCGAGTCATTTGTAGCTGTCAATTATGCCTGGCAGCACAGGCCAGTAATATCAAGGTTCTAGTGACTGTAATATGAGAAGGATGACGGAAAAACACAGAGCTCCATAGCTACGTACTGTTCTGAACACCAGATTGCAGGCTTTTTAAATCAAAATAAAAAAGTAACCGTCACCGCTATGACATCTGATTCATGAGGAAACTTAATTAAAGTGTCAGATGAAATTTATTCTGCTCTCTGGCCTCCTTTGGCTTTGTGAGGCTGTACTCATTACCGGTGTGATTTAATTAACCGGCCAGTTAATTGAGGAAAAACGGCATCGTTCACTCGTAATCTCCTTTCTGCTTTGCAGCTGCAGACAGATATCGGGTCAGTCGTGGGTTATGTTGCTTAGTTTTGGGGAAAAATATCAGTATCTACCAACCAAATACTTAGACATTCTGCTATCTTGAAAACACAGTAACAAAACTGTCTCTGTGATCTGAAATGGTCTCCTGAGCATGTGACAAAAAGCTGTTTAAATGAAACTGAACTGATTAGCAAGACATTTGCAGCAACAAGAAATCCAAAATGCATTTGCGGCAGTGATAAGTCGATCACTAGAGCTGCTAAAATTGCATAAGTTTCAGGATCTTAAAAGATTTGTCTCTAAGCCACATATCACATATAAAACAGGATATACTGTAGGCCTGTACTGGAGACCTAAACCTCTACAGTTTTTCAAAGAACTTTAAATTGCATATACACATTATCATTTAAAAGTTTAGGGTCAGTATGATAATACTCTTAATTCGGTAAGGACACATTAAGTTAAACCTAATCAAAAGTGACATTTTTATTATTCATTAATGTTACAAAAAAATAAAAAATAAAAAAAACCTATTTCAAATAAAAGATGTTCTTTTAAGCTTTCTACTCATCAAAAAATCCTGAAAAAAAGTATAATGGTAAGCAGCAAAACTGTTTTCAACATCGATCAAATTAGCATTTTAGAATGATTTCTGAAGGATCATGTGACACTGAGGACTGGAGTAATGATGCTGAAAATTCAACTTTGCCATCACAGGAATAAATGACATTTTAACATATATTTAAAAAGAAAATGGTTATTTTAAATTGTAAAATTACTTTTTAAATTACATTCTCTCCACTACTTACAAAACAAAGTATAAAATAAAATAAAATAAAATAATGTAAATATTTAATTAAGCATAAAATAAAATAAATATTTTATTAGAAATTAAAGGGAATACATATACAGACATAAATCAATGGAGTCAGTTCCTTATAGCCAGGTTTCAAACAATATATTTTATGTAAATTTTGGGATTTTGCATAAAACATAGACTGAAAAACCATGGTGATGGCAGATTGCTCAGGCTAAACCTGTTCTCTTGAAATGTGTTACACTGACAGTTAAACTAGCAGCTTTACTATAAATACACCAGGGGAACAGACCTTGCATCACATTATACCGCAGATCACAGATTTACTCATAACATTTCAAACCACTTACCTCATGGTTTATCATTAAGATCTTGTTAACCACCTCCTAGCTATAGCCACAAACCCCTCCATCCCTGTCGCAAGAGGTGGACATCTTAAAGTCTAGCCTTGTCCCTCTCCCTGTCATTACTCACAGCTGTCAGGGGCGCTCTGGATTTGGCATTGAGTAATGACAGGTCTTAAGCGAACGACCTGCCACAATATAATTGCTTTTAATGATTATGCATGGCCCTTTTACCTGTGATCACAGCAAAAAAGTTTTACACAAAAAAGTGAAAGGAGAGTGAGAAAAGGGACAGAAAGAGAGCACAGGAGACACTGTGATGAAAAAGTCCTTTCTTTTGTAAATAAAACGCTCTATGATTACAGCCTGGCCCCGTTTTTACAGCCAGCACTCTTCTATTGTAAAAATGTAATAGATTACATAATTTGCTTGACTGCTTTCTGTCAATTTCTCTGTCTGATAGCCCGCTTCACACTTGGCCTCTAGGGGGCAATAGAGCTACCATCCCATGGATCTTTTGCATCTTTGTTACATGCACAGCATGAGACAAAGAAGACATACAGAATGTGACAATTATGTGCATTTGTAAACACAGAAACTCCATGGTGTGAAGATCCAATGATATTTTCAGTAGGGGTCCCAGCATGGGGTCTGTGAAGTGTTGGCGGAAACAGCACTGAGGTTTTTTCACCCGTGCAGTTGGGCTGCAGATAAACCCCATGGCAGGAAAAATCAAGCTTTGTACCGCAGTGTTCTCTCAATGTTAAACGGAGGTTGGTGCTCTAAGGGCATCACGCTGAGCTGTTCTCGATGGGTCTATGATGCCGTCACGACCTTACGACCGCTCTCAAGTGTCATCGTTCTCTTGCACGCTTTCCCTTCTTTATGCCTGTGGAGGTCTTTAAGCAATTCAGAGGTTCAGGCGAGCTGATAATTGGTGTAGGTCTCCATCTGTCCTACCTGTGCTGTAAGAGAAGTACCCACACAATGACACTCTCACAAACACAAAAACACAAATGCTATTTTTTCCTCTCATTCTCTGTCACATCCACACACACTATTCTCTCTATGCCACATTTATCCTTCTGAAGAAAAAAAAACACACACACGCACTTGCTTTAGGTGATTTGGCTCATTAACTGCTGCAGCTGAAAAGGCCACATGTGCTCACAACAGGTTCCATCCACCAGAGCAAAAGAGAGAGAAAAGTGTTGGCATACAATTGCCAATGTAATTCACACTTCTCATTCCATCTGCTTAGGTCAGAACCACACAAAGAATTAAACACACAGCCAGATATATGTCATTGCTACACAAGAAAATTTAAGACGAGCCTCTGGAATAGACTGGCATACAGTCCTGGTGAAAAAGCCAACCTAAGTTGGTTACTGGTCTCCCAGCCTGGCCGTGCTGGTCTATTTTGATGTTTCATTGAGATTTGGGCAACTGTCAAGCTAAGGGACAGCTAGACTAGCTCACAAGTGCCCCCAAACCACCATTAAACTACTATATCAAAACAGACTATCCTAACCATCTCAGATAGGCTGGGAAATTCATAATAATGTTAGACTGAGGTAACTTATGTAAAAGGATAGTTCACCCAAAAATAAAAAGTTGCTGTTAATTCACTCATCCTCAGGCAATCCAAGATGTAGGTGATTTCTTTTCTTCAGTAGAACAGTAAAATAATCACATTTAGTTGCTTTACAGCCTGAAATGAAGATGGACACAGTTTTTTATTTATCTAGCTCTATTTAGTGCAGCTTATAACATCCAAGTGAAAGATATAACACCAAAAAAAAAAAAAAAGAAAAAAAAGAAAAAAGAATCCTGAGTGGAAAAAGGATCACCAAAAATGACTTGTAAACTCAATCAGGTGTAGCTAATCACCTTCTCAATGGCACACAAAGACATTTGATTTCAGCTGTGATCAGCTGTGGTTATTTTGATTAGATCAGCATGAAAAGAGCTTTCCTGGAGCATTTCAGTCCTTGGCAGTGCAACTGAAGCAAACAATCAATGATGTGTGGCAAGGCACTGTCAAAAATTGGACAGGCACCAGTTAGGAGGTGGATACAAAAACAGGTAACACTTCATAATAACTTTCATTTATAAAAATTTACAAACATTATGCTTAACAGATCATTAGTTAATATATACTCACATTGCTAGATAATGTTCTTGTTAATGTTTACTAATGAACTTACTAAACATTACCTAATGATTAACATATGATTATTTAATGTAAATTAAAATGCTTACAAATGTCAGTAAACTTTCAGTTCATATGTTCTTCATTTGTTGGTTACCTATATTTACACATCTTAACAAATAATCTATTAATTATTTGTTCATGTTTTTTCAGTACCCAATCTTAAGTGAAAACTATTCATCATTTGCAAATGTGTATAAATGTTTACTAATCATTAATACCATTTTTTAGCAGTCATCTCACTGGCAAGAAATGTCTTGAAAGACCTGAATTCACCCCCTTTTTACACATCTTTACTAATCATTTATTAATCATACGTTCATGTTTTTGCAGTAGCCAATCTAAAGTTGAAACTATTCATTATTTGTCCATTTTTATATACGATTACTAATCATTTAGTGTCTTTATGGCCTTTGGGCTTTTAGCTAATGTAACAAGGTTTGTGCTCGCTAAAGACATAACAGATAACAGATAGTACTACTCTTCAGTATATCATTAAATAGAACATTCCTTGAATCATAAATACATGGGGAAAACGAATTTTTAACAGAAAATACTTGTTCATTTTTCGAATGAGGTGATAATATCCTGTTATGGGGTGTTTCTCTGCAGCAGGGACTGGAGAAAAATGGGGTGATTCTTTTCTAAACCCACTATAAAATACAACACAAATTGTTCTGTAGCATATCAATTAGTAAAATAAAATTAAATATTGTAATGAACATATAAAATTACTTAAAATAGTATACAAATATTGTAATAATCATTGACTTAAGAAAATAAATATTGTTATAAGCACACTGAATTACAAAAAAAAAATTGTTATGAACATCAAATTAGTAAAATAAAATAAATATTGTAATGAGAATATCAAACCACTAAAATATATATAAAAAAATGTTTTAAGCATCGAATTAATAAAATAATATAAAATGGATAGTTATAAGAATATTAAATTAATAAATAAAATAAAATGTTCTAAGCATGTCAAATTAGTAAAACAAAACAAAACAAATAAGGGAAGTGATTTGTCAAACCCAAACTATCTGTCTGTCACTCTAGCTTTTGGACAGCGAAAAGCTGTGCTGATTTTTTACTGTGAGACTGTCCTGTTGCCCTTCTGTCCCTTTTTAATTTTGTCCTTTGTACCTTTTTATTTTTGTTTTTTAAACTTGTGTTTTGGTGACTGTGTGTCAGGCAAACATTATGTCCAGCAACTGTCAGGCTTCTGCTGGAGTAAGCATGAAGGTAACAACCAGAGAGGACGGATCATTCCCATCACCGTTCCAAAAACAGCTCACATCCCGACACCCCCAGCCTTTATTATCTTCTCCCATCTCTGAGCAGATCTGAGATCAGCTGAAAGGTTGGCGGTCGTGATCTTTGGAGATCTCTCTCCAGCTCAGTGGACATGTCAGAGCTCCAGCAGGGCATAATGAGGGGCTGCTCACTTCTTCAGCAGGTTGGAGGAGACGTAAGCCTCACACCCACTCCTTCACACATGCTTCTGCCTAGTACTGTGTGTGTGTGTGCGCAGCCCTCGTGAGCTTCCAAAGTCCATCTATAACAAGAATTCCTGTCTAGAGGCTGCTATATAATAAATGTCCAGGACTACAGCTGATAAAAACTTCAGTGTCAAACAGAAAACAGTCACAGTTCTCACCAAGCCAGAGACACTGGTCAAACTTGTTAACAAGCTCATCAGCTTTGGCAAGACGGACGACTAGACCAACCAGTTTCATCGAGCTGCTGAGGCTATTACTTTTAATCAACCACTAAAACCATCTTGTAACAGCTACTAAACAGTTTCAAAAAGCTAAAACCCTTTGAAACTAAGCCATCAAAAGAAGATATTTAAACACACACACATACACACACACACACACACACACACACACACACACACACACAAACACATCAAACAAGCACATCAATTCAAAATAAAACAAAATGCAAAAACATGACATAACATGACATATAACATAACATAACATAACATAACATAACATAACATAACATAACATAACATAACATAACATAAAATATAACATAACATATAACATAACATAACATAACATAACAACATGTTAAATTATCTCCCACCAAACCCCTATAAAACTATCAATAGAGACCAGCCTAACCAACTTTGCCAGGCCATGAGACCAGTAGCTGTTTTTAGCAGGAAGGTGATTGGTTGAGAGTTACATCTTCAAATCTAATTTACTTTGATCTATCCAATCTTGATAGAAAATTAAATTGAGTCCAATCTAAAGTACATGATATTCTCTCCACTCCTGACAATATGGAAGTCATTCATGCGTTTGTTGTCGTACCAAAGAGCTTTACCAAACAATTACAAAGCATTCAGAATGCAGCTGCAAGAATGCTGACTCGCACTAAACTGAGGAATCACATCCGACAGTTAAATCCCCTCCCTGTGTACCTGTGTCTGACCAAACTGATTTCATTGTTCTCTTATTTTGAAAAGTCTTCATAATGTTCCAACTGCAACTTGCTGGGAACTTAATTTTAAAAGCACACTTGTTTTCTTGTGTTTTTCATATTTTATTAATATAATTTATTTTCTTTTATCTCCTTTAATATATATTCATGTGAAGGTTTATTTGCAACGTCCCCAAAAGATTTTTGGACTCTTAAGCCACAACTAAGATTATATGTCTTATGTAAAATTATAAATGTTTACTAATCTGCCGTAGGGAGAGCTGCTTACAGTATATAGAGTTTCACAATGGCAAACAACATAACATACTTCAGCATGACCATTAGCAAAAATGTTAGCAGCTATCATAGTTCATCCAATAATCATGAAATTGCAGTTTTGAAGATCTTAACTGATTGTTTTTGTGTCTGTTGGCTATTAGTTTACATCAGAATTACATCAGAATTTTTAAAAACACACTTTATAGATATATTTAAATTATTTGCTTAAAAAAAAAAAAATCTCATTTGAATGGATCATTTATTTACAAACTGCACACTGGTGACACAGTGCTTCTCCTACAGTCCACTTCAACGCTGATGAATTCATTATTAAACTAAGATTGTGTATACACTTTCACTCTCAATCGGAAATAAAGCGGTGCAAACATTACCATAAATTTACATGCACGCTAACACGCAGCTGTAGGATAACAGCAACTGTTTACTTGTTCTGCATTAAGGAGAAAAAACGAATTAAGAGGAAAAAGGAAGAAGCTTTGAAGGTTTTTGCCATAAAAAGACGAAGGTCACAGAAGCAAATTTGTAAACAGGGCTTTCTGTTTTTAAGTGTATGCGGCACAAAAGAAAAAACCCATTGATTTTACACCACTGTGTCTTTTGTATTTGCTTTTATTTTATGTTTCTCATTGGCCTGAGGTATTTGTTGTAACAAAATCTGTGGGGGAGCTCTCCAGAGTGTGCACTGGCTTCATTCCTGTGGAGTTTTACAGTTTAATTACAGTCTGTGGTGGGAAGACTGAAAGAATTCATGGCAGTTCAGTCGGCCTTTCTTTCTCATGTCCTCAACCCTGCAATCAAACTCGCCTGACTCTACTCATACCACATACCTTCAGCAACACAACATCTGCCACATACACACAGAAAGGACAAAGCATAGTCATTGTTGCTGTTGAATAAAATAGGTAACCAAGGCATTAGCTTTTAGCTGCCTTTTTCTTTTCCACATGCACTATTAATGACAGCTCTGCTATTGAGTGGAAAAGTCTGAATAGTTGTGAGTTGTGACTTTCTGATTCTGTTATTTTTTCTCTCATCCATTCATTCTTTCATCTTCCTGTAACTCTGCAGGGATTTTATCTGTCGACTGTGACTAAGCAATTCGGCTTCACATTGTAGGAGCTCCCTGCCCCACTTACATGGAGAATATGGTCTGTGTTTAATAGATTTGTGAGGTTATAAATCCTGGAGAGAAAATCAAAATGTTCAGCTGCAGACTGGAGTGTTCTGTGTGGGAATCAATGACTTGTGGAAGATGAAACTTTGAGGAAACATTCAGGCTTCGAGGTTCATTTATGGCTAAAGGAGAATGACATTTCTTTCTTTCATGTCATTTGATTTGCTCACTCACTTAATTTAGGGAGAAGCGAAGTGCCCACCTGCTTGAGCGTTCAGAGAGCCGCTGACTGAAAATTTCAGAACAGGACCAGGAAACTGTCAGGATTAATTTCTAGATGCTCTTCAACGCAGTAGGGGAGCATTGTAACCTTTTCCTTGAGATTCCATGGCAATTCCCACAATAATGTAATCATCGTTTAATTGTGTCACAGCGCCCCATGGTAGCAAACTCAACTGCTAACCAGAGCTGTGGACTATTCAGAATTTGAATTGAGGTTGCAAACAGGATGCAAATTTGGATGTAAATTTGAATTTGAATGTAAAAAAAAATAACATTTGTAAAGGCTTGAAAAAAACAAAAAAATATTACAAGGCCTTAAAATTTAAAGGGTTAGGGTAAAAATGTAAAAGGGTAAAGACATAAAATTAAAATGATTTGATGTATGAAGGTGTATGTGCCTTCTAATTTTATTTCTTTATGTTCAGTTTTACTACTTTACATTCAAATTGCAATTCTGGATCCTGGTTGCCACCTCAATTCAAATTCAGTCATTGCCATTGATTACATTATCATTTATGATATATTTAATCATTGTCATTAAAATTCCAGTTAAAATTTTCCTGTGGGAAATGGCCAATTCAATTTGAATGCCGACTCATGAATTGAAAGGAATCCAATTCTTCGACTTTGAATTTTGCTCAACCCTGCTGCTAATAAGAACACACATACAAATATTTGTGCACAGCTGATTACCCAAAGTACCACCACTTGTCCAAAAAGTGAGCAGACTAACTTTTCTAATTAACAGATTCGGCAATTTCAACTATATTGCTAACCAGTGCATAAAATCAAGCATTTAATTTTCATATTTTTGTGCAGTATTTACAATAGAATGGTGACTGTCAGAAACGGTTTTAAATAAACCCACAAAACACTACACACAAAATTTGTAAAAATACAAATTTGAACAATGCCTGACCTTTGGTGCTCAAATTCACAACATGAATTTTCACACTTCTCAATTAAACAACATAAATTGATACTGTGACTTCAGGCTGTGAGTGCATACAAGATACCATTTGATTAGGTTCTCTGATTTTCAGTGCAAGCTGTGTGAGCCCAACACATTGCTTATGTGTGAAAACCAATGGAATATTGAGCTGGTAATTATCAAATGGAAAATTGCTAATATAAACCACATGCATGCAGTCATTCAGGTGCAGTTATGATGTCCAGTTGAACTCTAGGACTCAAACCCTGAACCCAACAGACAGACTAAGTGTATGTGTGCTCGTTTGGCTGAATACTATAGTTTTGGGTCATCACAAAGCCAGTATGGCTGGCAATGAATGAATTGCTTTCTCTCTGACACATGAAACTCCACTCACACTTAAAAAAAGTATTGGCACAAACATAACAACTTGGTGAAATTGGCACCGTTTGTTACCCCAGTGCTAAATGTGAACATGTTTTTGACACCTACACACAACTTCCCAATACTAGTGTAGACAATACTGTATGTGGTGGATTTCCGAAATTACGTTTACTCTGTGTTTAGTTGATCAATTTCCATCAGTTTCTTGATTCTTTCAGAGGGTTTGCTAACATGATAGATGGCCATTATCACATCAGAATGGTAATCAGACAATCATAGTGATGAAGAGAAAACAATAGACAGGAATTTTCGATCTCGATGGGTTAATGAGCCAATCAAATCCAACAGACAGCGTTACTTCAGAAAAACTGTTGGTTTATACGGTATTTGATAATTCATGATATCTGTTTTCATTTAGCGTTTTACTTCAGAATCGGAAATTCAGAGAAAATGCCCCTGCTATGATGCTCCTAAACAGCAAATACACACAAATAACACATTCCCCCAGGGACAGCTCATTCTGTGAGCCCATCATCTTTTGCACAGCACTGCCTGGCAATGATCAATGCATCTGCTCTATTATGAATGATTAGTGCTTTAGTAATTATGTGTACACATGCACGTGAGAGTCTAACAGCCAGAGAGGAAGGTAGATAAACAGCGAGATGCAGAAAAAATGAGAGACAGACATGGAAAGATGGAAAGAAGGAGGGCACCAATTCAGAAGAAAGACAACAGCCAATCAAATGCAGGCAGAAACCATCAGACAGGAAGATGCTCCTTCAATTTAACTTGCATTAATAATGCATCAAGTTCTTCTGAGCTCAGCCTGTCTTTGTCTCAATAGAGCTCTCTCTGTTCACTCACACAAACACACACACACACACACACACACACACACACACACACACACACACACACTTCTGAGCTCAGCCTGTCTTTGTCTCAATAGAGCTCTCTCTGTTCACTCACACAAACACACACACACACGCACGTTGGTTGCTATATTTATTCTCTTCCTGAGAAAAACATTGTGAGTATGTGTTACTGTCCCCCATTGAAGAACTGGGCAGTGTCAACACACCTCATGCCAACACCTTTCTGCTTCCTTACGGCTTATTGTACACTGGCGAGCTGTGGGGGATTTTTTTATGTTCCTATATATTTATAGGAACACAATCATCTCTCTTTCTCTCTCTTTCTGTCTAAGGGGTGTGCAGTTGTTAGGAATATGCATTTTCTACTGGGTCAAACAAACAAGGCATTAACAACCCTAAAATTAATGATATTTGATACAGCAATGATAATAATAAAAGTAATAAAAATCAGCATATTATAATGATTTCTAAAGGGTCATGAGACACTGAAGACTGGCTTAATGGCTCAAAAAGTAAATATAATATAATATAATATAATATAATATAATATAAATATAATATATATAATATAATATAATATATAATATTTATTATTTCATAAGACACACTTTCAAAAACATTATGTATATATTATATATATATATATATATATATATATATATATATATATATATATATATAGTATAAATAATTTGAGTAATGGGAATATGAGTAAATGAACTCACTCTTTGAGCTCACACGGCTTACTGAATCATGCACTGATGTTGTATGATACTCCATTCTTTGTTCCAAATAGTTAGACACTCAATCTCTTTTTCATTTGGGCAAAATAAAAATGCGAGCATGGTGCGGCACGCTAGGCTAACCCGGCACAATTCTGTGTTACGGGATCATGGAGGAGTAATAGAGTTTAAAAGGCTAATAAATAAAAAAGCGGACACTGAATCCATGTAGCAGCGGTAGCTGAATTCCAATCCTCTTCAGAAGTCCTTCTCATCTTTCTTTCAGGATTGGGCGTCATGCTCACACGGCTCGGGAAAGGGGAACATTTTTAATGGCTGTGGTGAGGTTTATCAGGCATGTAAGTGTACTCAGAGCCAGAGCGCTTGTGCACGTGTTATGTGTGTGAAGGTTCGGGTTTGTGTTTGAGTGTGTGTTTTGATGTGTGGCACTGAACTGTGTGCATGATGTCTACTGGGACCACAAGGACCCACATTTGCTCATTAGCAACTCTGGCACTAATGGAAGCCCTAAACGACCACACATCCACATACCCTTTCGCTCCTTTTCTCTTGTTGCACGCACACACTTTTTGCACATTGTTTACCACGAGTGTTTTTCCAGCGTGCCCACCCTCGCGCCAACTCCTGCGGTCAGCACAGTGAGGACAGGAAACATCATTATTCCCTAAACTCAAAATGTCGCAGCAGAGACCGTCACATGTGGATTAATTGCATCTAGAATACGAATGTGTTTACAGTGCATTGCTTTGCCTCTCATAATGAGAAATTCACATTGCCGTTAATTAGCAGAAATAAAAAAAAAACACAAATGCTAAGTTTAGAATGTGCCTTTGGTTGCTGTGTTTCAGTAATGTGTGAACAAAATGCTTAAAGAGACACAAAAGAGCTTTCATTTCATTTCGGGGTTATCTATGAGACGCATTACATGAAAGTAAATGTGTATATTTTATGTAATCGCTGTATGTAATGAAAGCAATATGCAATATACAAGTTGAACACCATCAAACATGCATATCCTTATATTCTGTCACTATAAATTCGAATCCCCTTTAGATTTGCTCATAAAGTCTGTCAAATCATGTTTGAACCTTAGTTGCAGTTTAACAGCTGCAGTATTACCCTGCGAATGAGGAGGGCAAACTAATAGTAGCTGAAAATGAGATAGAAAAGAAGCTTGATAGAGTGGATGTGTTGAAAAGAGTTCGATATAGTATCATACTGAGCAATGGTCCAGCCGGGAATATGAGGTGAATAATTCTCTCCAAATGGCAGCAGAGGTTGACACAGATGTGTGAAGCAGGCAGGGAGCCAGCCGGGAAAAAAGGTGAAAAACAGATCTAAATGTCACTCATTTCCTGGCACTTTTAAAGTCCCATATGCTCACTGTACAAGATGGACCGTCGGTGGTGGGAAATAATCAGCCGGTTCTGATGCGGAAAACCTGTTTTATGCAGGGTTCTGGTCTAGACCCCTTATCTGGTGTCTTTTTGCTAGGCAAAACACAAATACATGTATTTTTTTGCCCGAAAGTGAGCCACAAGTGATGATAAGGTAAATTGCAGAAAATATGGATCAAGTTTTGAGAAATTTGAATACATTTGTATTTCAGTAGTTTGGACAAATTTGATCTCTTATTAAAACTTATTCAAATTGTTCTCAGCTGTTAAATTCTTGATTCTGATTGGGTGACAAACAAATGACTTTGAAGCGTTTCAAGGCCTGTTTCCGCCAACGAGTAAAAATAAAAATTAACTGAAAGATGAAGTTTAAAAATAAGAAATGAAGTCGGGAATTAGTCGTAATTGGGAGCTATGTTCACAATGGGAAACATTAATCCACATTATAAGATACAAATTATAAAGGACATATAAAGCCACATTGTGAGAAATAGTCACACTGTGATATATGAAGTCATATTGTGACAAATAATTTTACATGGGAAAATATAAAGTCATACTGTGAGATATGAAGTCACATTTGTGAGACACTGTATGAAGTCATATTGTGAGATATAAATTCACACAGTGAGATATAAAGCCATATTGTGAAAGATAAATTCTTTACATTCTAAAGATAAAGGCTTCCATGGCCATAATACAGCTTGATATCAATTTGCCACCTTAAAAGTGTCATACAGTCTATACATGTATCAGAAAAGGACCAACAACTTGCATAACAGATTTTCATTTCAATTTTTCTTTTTTTTAAAAATCACAGCAATTACAGCAGCTGGGGAGAAGTCAGGATGCTAACCCTTTACCTTAACACTACCCCATAACCTTCCTGCTATTTTAGATTTTCAAAAAAAAAAAATAATAATAATAATAATCTAGTGTGATTTATAAGCTCATGGGGACCAAAAATGTCATTTAGTCCCCCCATGTGCTATTCTAAAAACTACAGCCATTTCTGAGCACAATAGTGATTTAAAGTGAAGTGAAAGTGAAGAGTGGCCAAGTATGGTATCCTATACTTGGAATTTGTGTTCTGCATTTATCCCATCCAAGTGAACAAACACCCAGAGCAGTGGGCAGCCATTTTTGCTGCGGTGCCCAGAGAGCAGTTTGTGCCTTGCTCAAGGGTCTCACCTCAGTCGTGGTATTGAGGGTGGAAGAGAGCTCTGTACACTCACTCCTCCCACCTACAATCCCTGCCAGTACCGAGAATCAAACCCACAACCTTTGGGTTACAAGACTCTCTAACCATTAGGCCACGACTGCCAAGTGAAAATCTGAAAAACACCCTAACACAATGTATTAATGTGACCACCACGGTATACGCTCAACAACTGACTTCTGGACTTTGAAATTATTGAAAATTAATGTACACCCAAGATGTAATGGCCACTTTCAGAAAAACAAAAAACAAAACATTTAATTTGCTGAAGGCGGTTTATGCTGATGCCTTGGTCTGGAGGGGATGCCTCTATTCATTTATTTACCTAGCTTTCAGTGCCCATTATCACAGGTGCATACTGGGCTATGTTGCTCATGGGCGTGTGGGGACCAAACACTGCCAAGAAATGCTCAACTTCCCCATTAGCCTTCCTAATCCATGGCACCACTGCTGTACATTGCAGAAAATGCTTCCCAGTGTGTGCAAAAGTTCACAAATAATTTTGAGGAAATGGGAAAAAGAGAGCAAGAAACGCACTTGCTATTAACCTCTTAGCACACTTACAGACGAACAGAGCTAATATTAAGCAAATGGATTTGGAGGTGTGCACATACAGGATTAAGTCTTTGTTCATAAAATATCTTTCTTTCCATCTCTCTCTTGCTCTAATTCTCCCACAGATACCATGAAGAACCGTCTAGACCCCTCTAGCAGTTCCATTCGTAATGAACAGTGATTAAAAGCATGTTGATTTTGCTATGCGGTGCACATGGGTGGGATGTAAGCCTAGTGAAAAAGTGATAGTGCCTCTCTTTGTGTGTGTGTGCGTGTTGAAAGATGGTTCTTACATTAATAGTTTACTGAGCTGAGTGTGTGTGTATCCTAGTATGCCCACTGCAGTCAGTGGAGTTTTGGTTAATTAAGACAATGCATGGCAGCTTCAGTGTTGCCTGGTGAAAATGTGTCAACAATTAGAACAGCTGACATACCAGCTGCAGACAGATAATGGATGTGCACACACACACACATACATACACATTCAACCCTTCATTCAAAAATACTGACCTACAATTATATTTTACCTACAACAACAACAACAATAATAAGTATTATAATTATTATTATTGAAGGTAAAATATAATAGGTTCAATTTCTAGGGGGTGTATAAACTAATAAAATGTATGCATGACTCCTTTGAGTAAAGAAAGTGTCTTTAGGTTAAAAAAAAAAAAAAAAAAGTACAGCAAAGTGTGTTGTTGGAAATGCCAAAGTTCGATTTCCAGGGAATGTAACTGATAAAACATATACTTTGAAAACTCTGGATAAAAGCCTCTGCAATGAATAAGTGCCATTTATATTGTAAGTGCATTCCTGTAAACATGCTTTTTGCTTGTTTTGAGGGACAAATTTTCTATTTAACTCCTTTAAAGAGAATGTCAAAACCTCCATACATACTGCAAATCAAAACATCAATGTGACCTGAAAGCACACAAAGACCTTACACATTTTGCATGCACTTTCAGTCATAATCTTACTGATTGATATACATCAATATATCTTCTACTTTATTCTATAGCTGAGTTATGATTTATTCAATTCATAGATTTGGAGACGTTGTGCTTTTGGTGAATGTCAAATACTAATTGGAACTGTGAATGATCTGATTAAAATGTGATTAAAAGACTATTTAGCAAGCGGGTGGTCGTTAAAGAGAGAAAGACTGATGGCCGAAAATAGAAAAGGGGGCGGGGTGTTACATATCCGTCCATTCTGAGATAGAGGACGCTGTCAGGCAGCACAGCACATAGAAATTAGACCTCATTTGGGTTGTTGTTTGGGATGCTGTAGTCACACATGACACACCCACAGACCGCCCACAAACAGACTGATGCATAGTGTGTACGAAAACAGCAAAAGGTTGGCTGAAATTGCCAGGTTAAATCTGACTGGCTGGCTTCACACAACAAACTGAGATCATTTGCTTTACATTTCAATCAGTTCAGGTCAAGAAATAGGTGGGGCTTGGCCTCAATAAGCTGAACCAATGACCGAAAAGTCAAACGCTTGGCTGCTAGCAATGCAGATTTCGACCTATATGAGATGCATTGCGCATCCTTACCCCACAAATGCATTAATAATTCAACCCAGCATTATCTTTCTCATTAAAAAGAAAGTCTCACTAATACTCTATGTAAATACGACAGAAAAAATCTGTGATGAGAGCGAAGGTGGAAGTCACAGCGTGGAGTCACATTATTTATGATTCCAGTGGAGCGGAGCAGCAGAGCAGACCTGTCCGCCCTGATTCCTTAGCCTGCTGAGATGCAGACATGATGCAGTCTCATATTTCTGAATCTGTCAGCATCAGCGGGTCCCTAAGGGCCCACAGGGGGCCCCGAACAGACTCACTTGGCGCCTAAATATAACACACAGTTCCACTTGATTAGCTATACATCTTTCTGACACTTATTTACGTTCATCTGCCACATGCCAGCAAGGGGGCACGCCCATTGTGAGAAAAAGATTGTAAAAAATTTACTTCAAAAATGGAAATTATCGATCACTTCTTCTTTTATTACCTCAGACCACCTCTGTGGAGGAGCTCAAGCAATTAAAATAAATTATGACGGACTGTGAGAGTGCCTGTCATCTTACTTCCCTGCTTGACTGCGACATACACACATACTCATCTTTACTTTATCTCTCCTTACCCAAACAAGGACACTGCCAGCCTGCGCTGCCTTAAGGCAAGCTGCTTTGTAAAATAACTAAGGTCACAGAGTGTATTAAGGACCTTTTTCGTTCATTTTCAGTGATGTGGGAAATGAGTTTTGAGACAATTTCTACAATTCAGGTAATAATAAAAAAAAAAGTCCCAAGGGTCATTTTTCTCTACCTCCTCCTGTCTTTGACGGTTAGAACGGCTAGTTGAACAGCGTAGTGTAGGCTAAAATAATGAGGGACTAGTTCAAGTGCACTTAATACTGTCTTTTTCTTTTTCATGTAGATTTTTTGTGTTCAAAGATTTCATGTTCCCATTGGACCCTCTGGTAAATGTTAGAACTACATCATGTTTTTACTTTTTTTTTTCTCCAATAATGGTTATTTAAAAATACTGTAGCCATGTACACTATAAAAAATAAAACAAAGACTATTGGAGTACATTTTACAAGAAAATATTATTTCAGTCTTTCTACTTCTAAAATTTCATGTGTAATGCTTTGTATTCCTTGCCATTTCTTTGAAAATTATTTGTAAAATTTACTTTCTGTGTGAAAATTGTTTCTATACATTTTTTTTCCAGTGTATTAGTACTATACTGTATACATGGCTGTTCTGATTTAATAAAAAATTAAATTAATTTAAGAAAAGAAATGCAAAAATATTTAACTAAGAAAAATACTGTAATATTTCATAAATGTAAAAATATAAAATTACATAATATCAAATATTTCATAAACTTTACACAAAACTGTTGAAATGTATGAGGCCAGTAATTTTTTTTTTTTTTTTTTTTTAAGAATTTATACTTTTATTCAGTAAAAATGCATTATATGGATCAAAAATTATATTAAAGACATTTATAATGTTGCAAAAGATATCCATGTCAAATAAATCCTGTTGTTTTGAACTTTTTATTGTAGTAATTTTAGTTATTGAGCAAAAACTATATATATTTTTTGGTTATGGAGCGTACCAACGCGCTGATCATATTATCCCAACATGGCAACTGCCCCACTGAGGGCGAATAATATGACTTGACTCTTTATCTCAATGCACAACATTTTAGACATGTTGTTGGTTTTTTTTTTTTCAGTGTATTAGTACCATACTATATACATGGCTGTTCTGATAAAAAAAAAAAAAAAAAAATTAAATAAATTTAAGAAAAGAAATGCAAAAATATTTAATTAAGAAAAATACTGTTATATTTCATAAATGTGAAAATATTTAATTACATAATATCAAATATTTCATAAAATATACACAAAACTGTTGAAATGTATGAGGCCAGTAAGTTTTTTTTTTTTTTTTTTTTAGAAATTAATACTTTTATTCAGCAAAGATGCATTATATGGATCAAAAATGATATAAAAGACATTTATAATGTTAAAAAAGATATCCTTGTCAAATAAATTCTGTTGCTTTGAACTTTTTATTTTAGTAATTTTAGTTACTGAGCAAAAACTATATATATTTTTTGGTTATGGAGAGTACCAACCCGCTGATCATGTTATCCTAACATGGCAACCGCCCCATTGAGGGCAAATAAAATGACTTGACTCTTTATCTCAATGCACAACATTTTAGATATGTTGTTCAGTTTAGGAAAAAATAAATTAAAAAAAGTACTGAGTTACACATGGTAAAATGAATGAAAGTACTACATTTTTGTTGCCATCTGAAAGCATAGTCAGATCAACCCAAATATTTAATAAACAAAAACTTTGTGAATGACAAGTCTTGTAATTCTGCTGAAATCTGAGTTCTGTGACACAAATTCCATGTGGGTTTGCCCATGTCTTTGTGCATGACTAGATAACATGCGCCCTGTGCAGCTGTTTTATTCAGCAGTCACATCCGGCTGAATCCAGTTTCCACCCCCATTGTGAGACCTTCTCTGAACTCTGTGGGATGGCACAGCTACAGACTGGCAGGCAACGGGGCTGATGGGCCGACAGTGGGGAGCGACACTGACCTGGCTGACCTCAGCGTCGTTCCACATTGACACACTATACCAACACACTGGTGCTGCCAATGGAGGTGCCATTCGGAGTGTGATTTGAGGTGCCACTGGGAACAATGTGAAGAGAATGAAAAAAGTGAGAGGCAGAACGAGAAAAACAATGTCTTGGGGATAATGTGAACCTGAGGAGGTAAATTTTCAAAACAAACTGGGAGCATTTGGGGTAACAAGATATAAAGAGGAAGAGAAGAACAAAGAATCAGTTCAACAGTGAGATTGTGACCCTTAGGGGGTCTAAGATGATACTGTAGGGGGCCTGTCAATTACTGTTTGATCATATTTCTGGGGGCAAAAACCGAGTAAGACTTAAAGGGTTATGAAACCCCAGACTACTTTTTCTGAGATTTTAGCAGAGGTGTTTGTGTTGCACATCATAGAATACAATGTTAGCATCCAATAATTTTAACTGTTGGAGAAAACTGGTTTATTTTAAGCTTTTTCATCTTCTGGGTTTAAAATCTACATTGTGTTGACGTCACAATTTGTGACGTGGCAATGGACTACAGTATATTAATGACGCATCAGTGTCTATTAAATTATTAATGAAACTGCGTGTTCTTATCCTATAAGAAGATACTTCACTTAATTATTCACAACAGCATGTGTTGATTTGCTATGACAGACGTTTCAGACCGTGAGATGACATTGCACACATTAACTGAGAGAAATGTTCATCGATCGAAGAAGAGTGTTTAATTTTGCTTTGTAAAAAGAGTTTGGCACAAATGCGATTCATTGACTTGGTGAACATAACCATTTTTACAGCTCTGTGACACAACCCGACAAAAGACTTATATAAACGCCACAGAGTAAGCCTTAAAAGTTCTCAGAGGTGCAACAGCACATTCATATATATGTTTTCGATGCAGAGTGCACCACGCCCACTTTAAAAAAAAAAAAAAAAAAAACTGTGGTGAGAACTAAACCAGTGCTGAAACGGGGGGTTTCATGACCCTTAAACAAAAATACCAAAAAAAAAAAAAAAAAAAAAAGAAAGAAAGTGAATGAGGCTATTCTGACAATAAATAAAAAATTAAAGTGAAAATATGTAATCAAGAATATATATATGAAAAACATTTTAATATGTATTTTTGAGGTTAAGTGAAGTATTGAAGTGTGTATGTGTTAATCAACTTGACATTAAATCAGAGAGAGAGACAAGAGTTAGTTGTTTCCTTAATGATCCTCTTTGTTGTCTTTTAATACACATACAAATTTGCATTTCAGAGTCAGTAAGACACTTTGAATCACAAAATGATTCATAAACATGTTGGTACAAAATAATACACACTGTATATAGATCAAATAAACAATAAATAAATAAATAAATAAATAAATGATAACAACCTTAACCAAATGTACAGGAATGCCCTAATTCTTACAACTGGCCTGAATTCAGGTAATGTTAAGTATCTTAAGTAAACAACTCAAGTGAGTAACTTATTTCAGGTAAGTGATAGTGTTACATGAGTAAACTTTTCTATGACATACTGTAAGTGTCTTAAAATTATTAATAAAATAAATAATCAACTGAAACAAATTATTTGGACATTAAAACATGTAAATTACAGTTTCGGTATGAAATTTAATTAATTTAACTAACCTTGACATTAAATGAGAGAGAGAGAGACAAGAGTTAGTTGTTTCCTTAACGGTCCTCTTTGTTGTCTGAGGATGCGCTGCAGTCGTCATGGTAACTCTACTCTCTCAACTGCCACCCAGAGTTCAGAAAATGCAGCTGAACTATTCAGTGCAAACTCATCATATATTTTAAGTAATTAAAATAAAACTTATATATACATGTAAATAGAAATGAACATATGTAAAAATAAAAAGGAAATATATATAAATAATTTAATATGTGACCCAAACTATATGTAGGGTGGTCACACTCTCCCCAACAAAGAAGCTAATGCCTCCAAATATTCTTTAAATAACCATATTAACTTGTCGGTTCCTTTTCTCAATAGGCAAATAATGGTGTCATTGTCTGATATGGTATGAAAGGAGAAGTTATGTAGAATGATGGTATGTATATTGGTGTTGGAGAAGTGTAGTAGTGTGAATAACTGCTTGCTGGCATGGCTGGTGTCCCATAAAACCCTAAAGTGTTAACTGCTGTGTGTGTCTGTAATGATGGCTGACCTAAATGTGAGTAGGTAAGTCTCTGTGCTGGTCTTTGCTGTCTCGTAGATCTTCTGGGTTGTATTGAAGGGGGATTTTGTATAGTTGTGTGATAGTTAGTTTGGACAACAGGAATGCCTCCATTTTCATGGATGCTCTCTAGTATGAGTGTATCCTCATCTACAGGTAAGTATTCTTCATCTGCTTGTGTTTCTGCAGGTAGATTTTCCTCCTCTTTTTGTTTGCTTTGTCTCTTTCCACTTATAGGTTCTCTGAGACTGGGAAGTGTAAGTCTTTCAGACGATCCTTGGTAAGTTGGCTCTCTCTCCTTTGACAACATAGGTTGTACATTTTTATCTATTTTTGGTGTACTCTCTGGTATCCTTATCCAGTAGTATGTATTTTCTTCTTCAGAATCAGTCATATCACTGTTTGATGAAGTATCTCTCTTTGTTTTAGACCTCGTCTTTCTGTTGTTCCCCTTTCTTGCTGCAGGTGGCATCTCCAATACAGGTGACGGGAACAGGTAGGTCAACAGGTAAGTCATTTACAAAGGTGTAGCAGATTTCTGTGTAGAGTACGAATTTTTGACGTATCATTTTCTGGACTGACTCTATATACTGGGCTGTTATTTAGTTGTTCTTTAATGATGTAGATTTGTTTCTCCCAGTAAGACTTAAGTTTTTCTGGTCCACCTTTTCTCATCATATTCTGGACAAGAACTCTATCTTCAGGATGCAGAGTGATTCCCCTTGACTGACGGTCATAATATTTTTTTCCTTTTTCACTAGACAGTTTACTGTTTCCACTTGCAATTCTGTACGCTTCTTTCATTCGTGCAGCCCATTTATCCGCATATCTTGTTGGAGACTCATCTGTTTCTTCTGAGTTCAATCCAAACAGTAGATCGACTGGCAGACGAGGAGATCGACCGAACATTAAGTAGAAAGGGTGAGAATCCAGTTGCCTCGTGTCTCGTGCAGTTATAAGCATGGACAACACATGCTAGATGTACTTTCCAGTTCTCCTTTTCCTTCTCTTGGAGTGTTCTCAGCATTTGTAAGAGAGTCCTATTGAATCGCTCAGCTGGGTTACCTTGGGGGTGATAGGGTGTGGTCCTTGAATGTCCAACTCCAGACAGTCTATTTAAGGTCTTGAACAGTTCATTCTCAAACTCTCTTCCTTGGTCGTGATGTAATTTATTTGGATATCCAAAACGTGGACTAAAATCATTGAATATCTTTTCTGCTGCTGTATCTTCCAGCCTTGCTCTTAGTTGCATAGGCTTGAGCATACCTGGTAAAGTGATGAACTACAACCAGTATGTACTCAAAACCACCTTTACTTCTCTCCAAGTGTAGATAATCTATGGAAACAAGTTCAAGAGGAAAAGTAGTTGTAATGCTTCCCATTGGAGCTCTCTCATGGGTAACAGGCTTCTTTTGCTTAATGCATGAACATCTTCTGGTAACATAATGTTCAATGTCCATTTTCATATGTGGCCAATAAAATCTCTTTCTTGCCAGATGTATCACCCTTTCTGTGCCCACGTGACCCATGTCATCATGAAGATGCTTCAGGACCTTCTTCTTAAATTCGGCAGGTAAGACCAGTTGTTTCTGATGAGTGGTCCTTCGATACAGCAAGCCATTTTCAATGTGCAGTTTTTTTTGCCACTCATGTAATAATTTCTTGGCTGGGCCCTGTAAACCCTCTTCTGACTTCACTGGTGAGAGTTTGGTTGTTTTCTTTAAGTTTGAATATGTCCCCAATAGCAAGGATCTTCTTTCTGTGCTCTCTGTAACTCACTGTGATGTATTGTTGACAGTAAACCATGGTGTGACGATTCTAGGCATGTGTTGATGTCAGAGTTCTGAGTTGTAATGAGAGTAGCTATCCAGGCTACATTCTTTTTATTTGCTACCTGGCTCCCTTCCCAAGTTGCACGAACTGCATCAACTGACATTTCTCCTGAACATGAGGCCACATACCATTCTATGTCCAGAGGACAACGAGAGAGAGTGTCAGCATCTATATTTTCCTTTCCTGGTCTGTACTTGATGTCAAAATGGAAATCGGACAATTCTCCAACCCAACGGTGACCCACAGCATTGAGCTTGGCGGTGCTCATCACATAGGTCAGGGGGTTATTATCAGTGTACACAGTGAAGTGAGGCGCATAAAACAGATAATCCCGGAAATTTCTCACATATAGCCCACTTCAAGGCTAGGAATTCAAGCTTGCCAGAGTGAAGATTGTAATTTTTCTCTGCTGGGGAAAGAGTTCTGGATCCATAAGCAATGACCCTTAACTTCCCGTTCTGCCATTGATAGAGAACTGCCCCCAAACCCTTCTGAGATGCATCAGTATGGAGAGTGAAGGGAGAGTTGAAATCAGGATAAGCCAGCACAGGTGGATGGGTAAGAATGTCAATCAGTGTTCCCAGGGTGTTCTTGTGCTCTTCAGTCCAGACCATTGGTGTTTTAGAAGGAAGCTGGTTACCTTTCCCTTTGGTTTTGTTGTTTCTTTCCATCAGTCTGTCTGTATTATTGTTCTTTATTTGCAAAAGATCATAGATGGGTTTGGCAATTCTAGAGAAGTCCTGGATGTATGTTCTGTAATAGCTTAGGAATCCCAGCAATCTTCGCACTTCTCCAATGGTGCTTGGTGACTTTTCTCCCAGTGACAAAATGGCGTTGAGGTCTTTGGGGTCAATGCGGACACCTTCAGCAGAAATTAGTCGTCCCACATAGCGAACCTCTCTTTTGAAGAACTCACATTTTTTTGGTCTGAGTTTCACCCCATGCTGTTGTAGTGCTTTTAAGACCCTTCTAAGTCTTTCAAGGTGGTCTTCAAAAGTCTTTGCATAACAGAGTATGTCATCCAGGTAAGGTATGCAACAATCATCTCGAAGGGAGTCCAGCATCTCTTCCATGCTTCTCTGGAATGCAGCAGGTGCGTTGGTCAGCCCAAAAGGAATCCTTAACCACTCATATAACCCCCATGGTGTAATGAAAGCCGTCAGATGTCTGGATCCCTCAGCCATAAACCCTTGGTGGTATGCCTTCCCTTGGTCAAGGATGGAAAACCAGCTGTAACCCCCTAAAGTATCTGTAATATCTTGTATACGAGGCAAAGGATGTCTGTCTGGTACTGTCTTCTTATTAAGTGAACGGTAGTCAATGCAAAGTCTAAGTGAACCATCTTTCTTTCTTATGCATACAACAGGAGCAGAGTATGGTGACTTGGACTTAACAATCCAACCTCTAGCCAACAAGTCTTGAATGTACTCCTTGACTTCCTGATAGAGTGGTTTAGGTACAGAGGCGTACGTTCTTTGCACAGGTATGTCATCCTTCAACGTAATAGCCATCTGCAGACTAGGAATGCATCCTATGTCATCATCGTCACGTGCAAAAGCTGCTGACTCTTCATAAAGTAGTTCTTTCACTTGTTCTTGCTGTTCTTTACTGAGGTGGCTAAGATCAACTGGAGGATGCCAAAGTGTTGAAGGATTTCTTCGTTCATCCTTGGTACCAGCCAGGGAGTCTAAGCTGTTTACTTCCACATATAAAGGTTGAAAATCTGCTTGATCAGTTTCAATTACTTTTCTGACTGCCTGAATGCCCCCAAGTATGGTCTTCCGGGGCAGTGTGATGCTATGCATAGTTTGATTGCCAATAGGTATTTGAACATATGGATTCTGTGGATTTTGAATTTTCAAAAGTCCCTCACCAACAATCAACTGGTCAAACTGTGGACACCCCATGACAGGTTCAAACAGCACCATTGGGTTGGTGAGATCGAAGTTGTTTGGAACACGACACTTAACATGAGTGACACAACCTGAGTGGATAACAATATCCTGCGTTCCAACATTAATTGAAACCTGGAAATCCAAATCTAGCTCATTTGAAGTTTCCTGATATTGAATGAGATTGACAAGAGCATTGGCCTTATCGTCTTCAATTTCCATTGCTGTGCTGAGGAGGTTGGCTAGGGTGAACAAGGCTTTTGATCGACTTTCTCCAGCTCTTATAATCTCTTGGACAACATTAAAGCCCAGAATTGGTCTTTCTAACCCAATCCTGCTTACAAGAAAAGGAACCTGTTCTTATAAGCAGGAGTTCTGGATCCATAAGCAATGACCCTTAACTTCCCGTTCTGCCATTGATAGAGAACTGCCCCCAAACCCTTCTGAGATGCATCAGTATGGAGAGTGAAGGGAGAGTTGAAATCAGGATAAGCCAGCACAGGTGGATGGGTAAGAATGTCAATCAGTGTTCCCAGGGTGTTCTTGTGTTCTTCAGTCCAGACCACTGGTGTTTTAGAAGGAAGCTGGTTACCTTTCCCTTTGGTTTTGTTGTTTCTTTCCATCAGTCTGTCTGTATTATTGTTCTTTACTTGCAAAAGATCATAGATGGGTTTGGCAATTCTAGAGAAGTCCTGGATGTATGTTCTGTAATAGCTTAGGAATCCCAGCAATCTTCGCACTTCTCCAATGGTGCTTGGTGACTTTTCTCCCAGTGACAAAATGGCGTTGAGGTCTTTTGGGGTCAATGCGGACACCTTCAGCAGAAATGAGTCGTCCCACATAGCGAACCTCTCTTTTGAAGAACTAACATTTTTTTTGGTCTGAGTTTCACCCCATGCTGTTGTAGTGCTTTTAAGATCCTTCTAAGTCTTTCAAGGTGGTCTTCAAAAGTCTTTGCATAACAGAGTATGTCATCCAGGTAAGGTATGCAACAATCATCTTGAAGGGAGTCCAGCATCTCTTCCATGCTTCTCTGGAATGCAGCAGGTGCGTTGGTCAGCCTAAAAGGAATTCTTAACCACTCATATAACCCCCATGGTGTAATGAAAGCACATCAGATGTCTGGATCCCTCAGCCATAAACCCTTGGTGGTATGCCTTCCCTTGGTCAAGGATGGAAACCAGCTGTAACCCCCTAAAGTATCTGTAATATCTTGTATACGAGGCAAAGGATGTCTGTCTGGTACTGTCTTCTTATTAAGTGAACGGTAGTCAATGCAAAGTCTAAGTGAACCATCTTTCTTTCTTACGCATACAACAGGAGCAGAGTATGGTGACTTGGACTTAACAATCCAACCTCTAGCCAACAAGTCTTGAATGTACTCCTTGACTTCCTGATAGAGTGGTTTAGGTACAGAGGCGTATGTTCTTTGCACAGGTATGTCATCCTTCAACGTAATAGCCATCTGCAGACTAGGAATGCATCCTATGTCATCATCGTCACGTGCAAAAGCTGCTGACTCTTTATAAAGCAGTTCTTTCACTTGTTCTTGCTGTTCTTTACTGAGGTGGCTAAGATCAACTGGAGGATGCCAAAGTGTTGAAGGATTTCTTCCTTCATCCTTGGTACCAGCCAGGGAGTCTAAGCTGTTTTACTTCCACATATAAAGGTTGAAAATCTGCTTGATCAGTTTCAATTACTTTTCTGACTGCCTGAATGCTCCCAAGTGTGGTCTTCCGGGGCAGTGTGATGCTATGCATAGTTTTGATTTCCAATAGGTATTTGAACATATGGATTCTGTGGATTTTGAATTTTCAAAAGTCCCTCACCAACAATCAACTGGTCAAACTGTGGACACCCCATGACAGGTTCAAACAGCACCATTGGGTTGGTGAGATCGAAGTTGTTTGGAACACGACACTTAACATGAGTGACACACAACCTGAGTGGATAACAATATCCTGCGGTCCAACATTAATTGAAACCTGGAAATCCAAATCTAGCTCATTTGAAGTTTCCTGATATTGAATGAGATTGACAAGAGCATTGGCCTTATCGTCTTCAATTTCCATTGCTGTGCTGAGGAGTTGGCTAGGGTGAACAAGGCTTGTGATCGACTTTTCTCCAGCTCTTATAATCTCTTGGACAACATTAAAGCCCAGAATTGGTCTTTCTAACCTAATCCTGCTTACAAGAAAAGGAACCTGTAAAGCCAGTCTAGGGTCTTCACTCCCTAGAAGGTTAAGAGAAAATCTCCACCCAACCATGAAAGGGTATTAGGTCTTTCTTTTTTTACATCTCTGACCTCCAGTTCCTGTGGGTCAATAATCTCTGTGAGTGGGCGAGGCTTTACGTGAGGTAAGTAAATTTCTTTCCAATTATAATCCATAATGCTCACCTGAGCTCCTATGTCTAATAAAACACTGACAGTATAACCATTCATAGTACATTTCAACAGACACTTTTCTCCTACAAGCTGGGCAACTCTCATTTGATTGGACTGGTGTGGTAAGTATGGAGATGTTATGTTATGGATTTGTTTTGACAAAGTCGAAGTGGTTGTAGGAGCTTGTAACATTTCATACTGGGACGAACACTTTACTTCGATCACTGGTTGTCCCTCTGCAGTGATCGTTCCCCATTTCCCTGCTCTTTTGGCTTCCTAAGGCAACCTACAGCTCTGTGTCCCTCTGCACTGCATATAAAACAATGACTGCAAGTAGTCAAATTTTTATCTGTGCATTCGTGGCATCTTGACTGTTGTTGTCTTTGAAGAGAACCTCTGCTTGAAAAGAATTGAGTTTTGGGGTCTTGACCTGTATTGACGTTGTGATTGATACTGGGTCTGAGAATGCACCTCTGTATCCGGGTTGTACAATGGCATGGCAGATGGTGGGAACAGTGTCGGATGCTGAAAGTCGAAAGCGGGCTGTCGGGGTGGTTGCTGTAGTTGCTGACGTCTTTGAGGTTGTGTCTCGTTGTGCTCGTACCACGAATTAGAAGGTTTTGGCATTCCAGACTGTTTCAGTGAAATTCACTGCAGTAGTTAAAGCTTCTATTTGTACCCTCAGCTCCTGAATGGTCTTATCTTTTGCCGTCTCAGCCACTCCCACCATTTCTTTAGCCCCACTGTAAGACTCAAACTGTGCGCTGTGTGCATGCACCACCTTATGGCGAGTAGACTGACCCAGCCGGCGTTGCCTCTCACTTTCATCACTTGTAATTCTTATTACATGCCTCAGCAGGGTTTCATCAGAAACATTATGGTCTGAGAGGAAAGGTCTCAACTCTCGCCGAATGTCACTGTGTTTTAGGCCGATGCCTTGTGAAAAAAGTATGGAGAAACACACTCTGAACTGTATGATCATCATATTTGATGTCTGAATTCACCTGTCTAGAGCAGAACAATATCTTCTGCTTTAGGCTGATCATGCGGTACAGGAACTGCTGTGGTGTCTCATGGTCCTGCTGCTTGGCAGTCATAAGTTCTTGGAAAAGTTCAGTACTGCTTCTTTCACCTAAATGAGACTGGAGAAAACTCTTCAATTCCACAACAGTCATGTCATCCTTGGTTATTAACATATCTTTAAAATGTCCAGGTTTAATCATGCGGAACACCCCCTGGATTATATCGCTTTCAGTGCAGCCTTCCTTAATGCCTTCGTCTATTTGCTTGCACAGGTTGCTGAAACTTATGTCAGACACACTGTCTCCTATTTGTCCCCCATGGATCCTGAATTCTCGACGTTGCAACATTGCAATGTCTCTGATGGAGACCATGGTCTCAGGTGCAGAATGAGATGTACTGTGATTATTTAATTCATGCCTTGGAATGCTGGAATATGCGGGATTATTATTGTTTGGAAGATGTGTGTGTGATGTGACTGTGGCTGTAGGAAGTGTGGTAGGTATCGTTCTACAGGCTAAAAGTTTTCTACCTAAATCCTCATAGTTTGATAACATTCTCTGGTACTCATCCTCTGATGTGTCTGTGTTATGAGGTGCAATAGATGGCTGGGTAACCATTTCAGTCCTAGTAGCACGTTGCTCTACAATTTCATCAATACAATCATTTAAATTCAACAACACAGTCATCCCTTGATCAGGTAGCCTAGACAATTCAGAGCTGTTCATGTAAGTGACAATATAATTAATGTAGCTCTCTTCATCACCATTCTTTAATTGTGTAACATCTGCATCTGATGCTGAGTTAATGTCTTTTGCCAGCTGGAAGAGTTCACCTGTGTTCAAAGTGTAGACTTTCTTCTTGATGTTCCAGACAAGTCTCTTTCTTTCTTCGTCGGACATGATGCACTTCCAGGTAGATCTGGTTATGTGGTGATGCGCCTGGTCAGGATGATGCTGGTCACCTGCTCCCCTTATTCTCTCACACACACGTTGCTCCCTTCCTGAAGAATGTGCTTTGCTGTCCCTAGGTTCAAAATCACTGGACCAGGCGTCTACAGAGTAACGCTGATCCCGGACGAGCCCCCAAAATCTGTTACAGGTCCCGGGCAGTCGGGAAGACTGTAAGCAGTAATCAACTTGACATTAAATCAGAGAGAGAGACAAGAGTTAGTTGTTTCCTTAATGATCCTCTTTGTTGTCTTTTAATACACATACAAATTTGCATTTCAGAGTCAGTAAGACACTTTGAATCACAAAATGATTCATAAACATGTTGGTACAAAATAATACACACTGTATAGATCAAATAAACAATAAATAAATAAATAAATAAATAAATAAATGATAACAACCTTAACCAAATGTACAGGAATGCCCTAATTCTTACAATTGGCCTGAATTCAGGTAATGTTAAGTATCTTAAGTAAACAACTCAAGTGAGTAACTTATTTCAGGTAAGTGATAGTGTTACATGAGTAAACTTTTCTATGACATACTGTAAGTGTCTTAAAATTATTAATAAAATAAATAATCAACTGAAACAAATTATTTGGACATTAAAACATGTAAATTACAGTTTGGTATGAAATTTAATTAATTTAACTAACCTTGACATTAAATGAGAGAGAGAGACAAGAGTTAGTTGTTTCCTTAACGGTCCTCTTTGTTGTCTGAGGATGCGCTGCAGTCGTCATGGTAACTCTACTCTCTCAACTGCCACCCAGAGTTCAGAAAATGCAGCTGAACTATTCAGTGCAAACTCATCATATATTTTAAGTAATTAAAATAAAACTTATATATACATGTAAATAGAAATGAACATATGTAAAAATAAAAAGGAAATATATATAAATAATTTAATATGTGACCCAAACTATATGTAGGGTGGTCACATGATATATTTTAATTTGTGGTGAAAATTTTTTGTCAAGAATATATATATGAAAAACATTTTATTGTCAGTTGAAAGCATATCATATTTAATAATCAAAATGCTATTGCATAATTGGATTATTAGCAGTCAGTCACTGAGAAATAATAACAAAAACAAAAATATATATATTTTTAAATCACAATAAAAGTGTCATAAACGTGATGATTTTTGTGCAGTATTCCAAGCCTACTGAAGTAATACAATATGAGAAACAGATCGGAAAAATAAATCATTACTTATCTAAAGTTAGATCTAATTCTCTGATTCAATTCACTGTTTCAGTGATTCAGTTGGAGTTAACAGCTCACTGGAGGGGAAAATTATCAATGAATAGCTTTGAACTTCCTCACACAAGGCTATTGTGTGACATCAGAAGACCTGAAATATAACATGGATTTTTGTACTTTTTTGTTGTCGCGTTTTGAGCTTATTCAGGCTCTTTTTGAGGCCTGAAAGTCTGAAAACCTACCTAAACACTGCCAGTGATGTCTAAAATGTATTCTAGGTAGGTAACTCATCAGGTTTTGAGACACAGCCCACCCTAAAACATGTCTTGATCTACATGTCACAAAACTGACATGACTAAAGTATACTGTATCCTTACAGAGTATTTGTATGGGTGGGAACAGGAAATTCTTCTAATGCATGAACTGGCACACCGCTGGATGATTCTGAACCCTGTTTTCAATTATCACGGGATACGTAGAGCATTAAGTCCCTACAAGCAAACATGCATCCAATATGAATGCCAGCAGGGGAATAACTAGAGGATACCACACAAAACATGCATAATTGGATTAACAAATCAATAAGTCAGATGATAATTTGGCAGCTCTGATACCACTGAAGCACATTTACGATATGTTCAACACAATGAATCAGTCCCTGTCCCTGTTGCACACGCTCAAATACCACTTTGCTGTAATTCATTACTATAATGATAATGCTGAGGCAGAGGCAGCACTCTACCTCATTCTAATAGAACTGCTTATACCATCATATTTTTACATTAGAGCACATTTATTATAAAAGTCATCTTGGGGATATTTGTCTTGCTTAAAGGGGAAGGAGCAGGATTGATCTTGTTTGCACTTGTGGAATTAATTTTGCATCTCGATGAAGTGCATAAAGCAACAAAATGATCCGTTAGTTTAATCAATTTTGAACTCAACGGCAACCACCACAACAAAAATGCAAACTCACTGACAAGGAGTGGATGTAATCATGATTATGCAAGAGAAATTATAAGAGGATGATACAGAAGATCCGGTTAATTACAAGACAATTTCATATCTAAACTCAGGGTCCAAAATGAACACTTAATAAACACCAATTGACTTTCGAAAATAAATAAAACAGAGCTACTCGCCAGTTGGCCAGTACATTTAATAAGACCAATGATATTATGATTTTTAAATTTAATAGTGGGAATTATAACATGATTATTGCTAATTGGGACAAGTATACAGTATATATATAATTGTATATATACAGGTCCCTCTCAAAAAATTAGCATATTGTGATAAAAGTTCATTATTTTCCATAATGTAATGATAAAATGATAAAAATTAAACTTTCATTAATTTAAGATTCATTGCACACCAACTGAAATATTTCAGGTCTTTTATTGTTTTAATACTGATGATTTTGGCATACAGCTCATGAAAACCCAAAATTCCTATCTCAAAAAATTAGCATATCATGAAAAGTTCTCTAAACGAGCTATTAACCTAATCATCTGAATCAACTAATTAACTCTAAACACCTGCAAAAGATTCCTGAGGCTTTTAAAAACTCCCAGCCTGGTTCATTACTCAAAACCGCAATCATGGTGTAAGACTGCCGACCTGACTGCTGTCCAGAAGGCCATCATTGACACCCTCAAGCGAGAGGGTAAGACACAGAAAGAAATTTCTGAACGAATAGGCTGTTCCCAGAGTGCTGTATCAAGGCACCTCAGTGGGAAGTCTGTGGGAAGGAAAAAGTGTGGCAAAAAATTGTTGTATATGAGAAGAGGTGACCGGACCCTGAGGAAGATTGTGGAGAAGGACCGATTCCGGACCTTGGGGGACCTGCGGAAGCAGTGGACTGAGTCTGGAGTAGAAACATCCAGAGCCACCGTGCACAGGCGTGTGCTTTTGAACCAGAAACAGCGGCAGAAGCGCCTGACCTGGGCTACTGAGAAGCAGCACTGGACTGTTGCTCAGTGGTCCAAAGTACTTTTTTCGGATGAAAGCAAATTTTTGCATGTCATTCGGAAATCAAGGTGCCAGAGTCTGGAGGAAGACTGGGGAGAAGGAAATGCCAAAATGCCTGAAGTCCAGTGTCAAGTACCCACAGTCAGTGATGGTCTGGGGTGCCATGTCAGCTGCTGGTGTTGGTCCACTGTGTTTTATATCAAGGGCAGGGTCAATGCAGCTAGCTATCAGGAGATTTTGGAGCACTTCATGCTTCCATCTGCTGAAAAGCTTTATGGAGATGAAGATTTCGTTTTTCAGCACGACCTGGCACCTGCTCACAGTGCCAAAAACCACTGGTAAATGGTTTACTGACCATGGTATTACTGTGCTCAATTGGCCTGCCATCTCTCCTGACCTGAACCCCATAGAGAATCTGTGGTGATATTGTGAAGAGAAAGTTGAGAGACGCAAGACCCAACACTCTGGATGAGCTTAAGGCCGCTATCGAAGCATCCTGGGCCTCCATAACACCTCAGCAATGCCACAGGCTGATTGCCTCCATGCCACGCCGCATTGAAGCAGTCATTTCTGCAAAAGGATTCCAGACCAAGTATTGAGTGCATAACTGAACATAATTATTGGAAGGTTGACTTTTTTTTTTTTGTATTAAAAACACTTTTCTTTTATTGGTCGGATGAAATATGCTAATTTTTTTGAGATAGGAATTTTGGGTTTTCATGAGCTGTATGCCAAAATCATCAGTATTAAAACAATAAAATACCTGAAATATTTCAGTTGGTGTGCAATGAATCTAAAATATATGAAAGTTTAATTTTTATCATTACATTATGGAAAATAATGAACTTTTATCACAATATGCTAATTTTTTTAGAAGGACCTGTATGTATTTATTTTAAAATATATGAAAGTTTAATTTTTATCATTACATTATGTATATATATATATATATATATATAGTATAGTTTATATATATATATAAAATTGAAGACACAAATGGATATATCTATCTAATCTATTTAATTACACAAAATTTTAGATTGTAAATATATAAGTATATTTTTACACACACACACACACACACGCACACAGCATCTCTCTGTAAACTATATAAAAGTAAGTTCCGTTTACTTGAGCCTCTGTGTGCCTGAGACAACAGTCTTTTAGTAAAAAATGTTGAATCAGGAATGACAGCTATTTAAGGGAAATGCCTTGCACAGATTATGGCACAAGCCCATTAAAGTTGTTTACAGCCACTCTTCTAAGTAAATTGGTAAATTGGTTCTGGGTACTCTGTGCCCAATGCAATCATATCACGTCATACTTTATTGTTTAGACATGAATGCGATGTTATTCAGGGAACTCCTGCTAAATCATATGGGAAACCCAGATAGCACTTAAGAGCGTAGCATGTCTTGACATAAAAGGCGACTGTGGATAAAGACATTGAAACTTACACAGAATATTAATGCAAATTTCACAATTTTCACAGAAGAAAATCTCTTTTAACAACCTTCTCTCGAGACAGCAACAGAATTTTAAAGACTCTGTTCACCCACAAAAGAACTTTTGGTCATTTATTCAACCACGTCATTCCAAAACCTGTATGATTTCTTCTTTTAAATCTGTTTAAATCTTTTTTAAAAACTTCAAGCTTTCAAACTTCTACAAATGTAAAAGCACTATAATAATATCCTTAAAGTGATCCATATGCCTCTTTTGTGTATTTTAATGTCCTCCAGTAGGTTTGCGTGAGGAACAAACTGAAAGTATTGTGTTTTGCAGGTCATATGGTATTGGAACGACATGAGTAAATTTCACAATTCCTATTAAATATAATATGAATTCATAACCCTGTCCACTGTCTCCAGAGAAAAAAGCAGCATCTTAATGGGCCACACCAAAACTCTGAAAAGCTCTAACTTACGTATTCATTATGTGTAGTCATGCTTTTAACATCTTTTCTCTTGGGGGGACATGCTGGAAGTATGAAAGAGACATTGAGACAAAAAGATACAGTGAGGGGACAAGAAAATCAGCATCATTCTCGCACTAGAAGTTAAAAATGCCATTCCTAATTAATGTCACTGCATCTTGGGACAGAAGGCAGTGGGACAGAAATCAGCTCTGTGTGTAAAGAGACAAGGAACGTCGAAGTCTGGACTCCAAATGAAGAAGTTGGAATACTTTAAGAACCTGAGGGAATAAATGTCATCTCCACTTGTCTTATGAAACCTCCTGAAACATCTTCACTTATGCAACACTTTCAGGAGTAAAGACTGTTAGTCAGCAAGTTCGGACAGGTCCATTTCTCTGGGCAATTTGTGAGTGTCTGGTCTATTTGTTCCTGAGAGTGCAGGTTGATTAATGGGCCTTAAGTGCTGATGACCACATACTGTACCTGAGATTCTGTTTAAGGTGAACCAAAAGGCATAAATGTCTGTAACCATAGTGACGGAGACGAAAGTAAATATTAAACATGGATGTCAGATTAAAATGTCAGCTCATCTGTCAAATACTAATTAATAGATAGCAGCTTCAAATGTATTTTTGCTATTTTATAAAAACTGGATTTTTTTTTTTTTTTTTTTTTTAATGGATCTAAAAGCTTCAGATGAGACAACTCATATCTCCAGAAACCCACATCAAAGAACGCAGCACCTATTTTAGCATTTAAAACAGGACATATTCTAAAGAGAGAGACAGAGAGAGAGAGAGAGAGAGAGAGAGAGAGAGAGAGAGAGAGAGAGAGAGAGAGAGAGAGATTTTTTAGAAAATATACATTTTCGCAAGTGCATGATAACAATTATGACAATTAACACACAAATAAATTGTTCATACACAAACTAAATATCCCCTGTAAATACAGAGAAAAAAAAAAAGATATAAACAGAGAGAGAGAGAGAGAGAGAGAGAGAGAATTTTATATACAGTATGTACACACACATACACACTACCGTTAATACATTTTGGGGTTAATAATACGTTTTTAAAAGAAAATCCTTTCATTCATCAAATATGCATTACATTGATCAAAAGGAACAAAGTCTTTAATGAACCTGAAAATAATGTATCATATTTCCACAAAAATAGTTACTTATAGTGTCACTGAATCAATGAATGACTCAGTTGAAAAAAGCAAATCAAGTTTTATTAAACTTAATAAAAATTTGTATGTCTACAAATCTACTCCAGAGGGTGTTTAAGCATACATGTTTTTCTCATAAATTTATTTATCATAAAAAAAATTCCCATATTTTTTTGTTAACTGCCAGATATTAATTTATTTACTACTTCTATCAAGATATACGAAAATAACACCAAACACAGCCTAAACAAATTAAATTTCTTATTTTAACAGAGAGCGAAATCAGTGAACTTCAAAAACGACTTTTTCAGCTACATCTGAATTTAGCTCCAGAGAAATATCTTAAAAGGGATCTCGAAACGCTGTAGCATATGAATTTACGGCTGAACTGAGATGCTTCCTTCCTGGTACCTCAAAGAAGGACGAATGGTGCATTTGTGCTAAATAACACTAACATTTGAATCTTTTATTTATGCTGTGCCTGTTATGCATTGGCTGGTATCCCAAAGAGCCTCTCAAAATAAGAGGCGTAGAACTATTTTCAAAGATGGATTATTCAACAACACTTGAAACGCATAGTAAAAACAATTCTAAAAGGTCTGTACTTGCCAAGTGCAAGAATCTGTGCAGAGGAATGAGAGAACTTTCAACTTACAGAACTAACAGCTGCAAAGGCAAGAGCAAGCGGTTCAGAAACTGAAAGTTGAATGTGTTCTTGACCATTTGTCATGACTGCCTTAAGATGCCTACCAACTATGCTCTCTGTTTTGTAAATGCACAAAATTTGGATGAAATTGAAGCAATCATTGAAGTTCTGTAGATGGAAAAAATGTATTGTTCAGAGACTGCTTTGTAAGTGGCCAAAGATCAGGCCAAAGGTCAAAGGCTCAGGCTAGACATTGGGAAGATCCATTACATCCATTAAATTGCAGATTTTGGCATCTTGACAAATCGAAGACATTGTTAAGATCTCTTCTGAAACTCTGAAGAACACAAATGAAAAAGAGAAAGAGAAAGTCTCATTTGATATCCATTTAGTTTCATTCCAGTCAGGAGAAACATGTCTTTATCATTATTTTCACTTCTTTTCTTTAGGATAAGCACTTGAGCTGGCAAAGTCACTCATTCTCTAAGATTCTCTAAGAGAAAGGCGGCCCATGATGGCCCCTGGCTCAAACAGTAAGGATCGGGGTCTACCACAATGATAAATTAGTGGAAGAAAAAAAGCAGATGATTCATGCCGTTCATCCATCTCTGTCTTCACTTTCATGAGGAACTACACTATTATATTATTATCAGCTATATTAATCCTGCTAATTACTGATAAAGGTTCTTTCTTGTTCTGGACAGGCCTCATTTCCCCTAATGCTAAATTCTGCATTCCTGACATTTTTAGGACAAAAAAGAATGGTTTTGAAGGAACAGTTTCCACAAGAAAGAAAAATGTCATCTTTTACTCACCCTTACTAAAACCTTCAAGCAAAAGCACCATAAAAATACCATAAAGTGGCCCACACACAGAATATTAATGCAAATTTCCACAGACAAAAAAAAAAAAAAAAAAAAAAAATCCATTTTCAGAAACCTCTCCTGAGACAGCAGCAGAATTTTAAAGAGAAAGTTCACCTGTAAATGGTCATCATTTACTCCCCCTCATTTTGTTCCAAAATCATGCTAAAAAATGGATGTGAAAGCACCATAAGAATATTCTTGAAGTGATCCAAATGATTCATATGCTTTATTTCAAACTATTTTAAAGTCAACCCAAAGGCTTGTGTGAGGAACAAACTGAATGTTTTGCATCAAGTTCAGCAGAAGAAAGAAAATCATACAGATTTAGAACGACATTAGTAAATGCCAAAATGTACATTTTTGGGTGAATTGTCCCTTTGAAAAGAAACTTACTGTGTTTGCTTACAGTATTTGTCTAAAACTCTCTGACAAGATTTCTGTGAACAGGTTTGCATGCCATCCCTCAAAAAAATGAAATGTCAGAGTGCATGATCACTGTCTTTCTGTTTGTCACCATTACCGTTATCATAATCATCACTGTTTTTGTCCTGGCTTCCTAAGAGGTGCTGTATGAGTAACATTTGTTGGTGTTCATTTGCATGCACCTGCTGAAGGAGAAAAAGCCCCATCATCCCCTCTGACAAAATGAACCATTCGGAGCTCCTTCTCATCCTCCACTTTTAATTTGGAAAGGAGAAAATGACACAGAGAAGCTGTTATTTATTTCCCGTGCTATCATTCGCTCACCAGTGAGTCAGAGATCCTGAGAGGACCATGCAGTGTGCCAAGATGAAGAGAAATGGCATTGACACTCATATTTACAGGCCACATTACTACACCGCAATGTTTCCATTCATTAACCTGTGCCAGCTGTAATCGTGGCATTCTGCCCCTTTTAATTTGGATGCAGGACAAAGCAGCATGAATGAAAGGAAACTCACACAATCAGAAGCGCAGCATTGAGGATGATTTTTCTGGAGAAGGGCTGTATTAGAAAATAGAGTCATGATAGATGACTGTAATTATCGGGGGCCGAAAAATCTCACTTATAGCAAATCAGCTTGCGCTTTGTCTCTATCTGCGCTTCATCCGCTCTAAAGTGGCATGTGAACACAGTGCAGCAGTTACACAATCATCTAACTTAAATTTGATATTAAGGCCTCTGTCAATATATTATTCAATGATGTGCATGGATTGTTGGCAACTACTAAGGAGGCAAATGACCCTCCAACTGTCATACACAAATCTTTCATCTTTTTTTGTCTTCTTTTCCAGAAAGACATCAAAACATCCTTAAGACAAGGCCAACTTACTTAAGCAAAACTGCTATTATGATTTGTTTTTAGAGAATTTATATTTTTCCTACCCATAAGCAAATCACCTCTGTAAATGTTGTAAGGTTTTACAAATGAGCTTAAAAACAATTTTTAAAGGAGCAAAAGATTTCTATTACCAAATTAATGCTATTTTTTTTAACTTTCTATTTAAAGAATCCTGAAAAAAAGTGTTGCAATTTACACAAAGATTTTAGACAGCACAACTTATGTCTCTCTTAGTTTCTTTCATAATTAGAAGCAGCAAATTACCATATTATAATAATTTCTGAATGATCATGTGACACTGAAGACTGGAGTAATGACTGCCTGAAAAATCAGCTTTGCTATCACGGGAACAAATCACATTTTAAAATATATTAAAATAGAAAACAATGATTTTACTGTATTTTACTTATTACTGTATTTTGGATTAAATAAATGTAAAATGCAAAATGCAAAAAAAACAAAAACAAATTAAATGGTAGTGTATATTCTAAATCTTATTGTTTTATGCAAGTGCGTTTATCTTGTTTTAAGGATGCATAAATACTTTTACTTGAAAAACAAGACAATATACAATTAAAAAGGTTATGCTCTTCAGGTCTCATTCTCTGCCAGTCTTTCAGTCTTTATTCTCTCTCGCCGACTTAGACCGTCTCCTTCCATCATATTTACCCTTTTTCTGTCTTTCTTGTTCTGCTATCTCACCTCTCTCTCTCTTTCTCACTCTCTCTCTCTCTCTCTCACACACACACACACAAACATACACACACACTGCCTCGCTTTCTCTCTGTCTCGCTCTCCATCTGGTCTTTCTCCCTTTTGTTCTCTCTCGCTGTCACCTATGACTGACGTGTAGGAAAGAATCTATGTATTTTTATTAGCATTGTGATTGAGACTGTTGCACGTCTGCTGAATTTCATTATTCGAAAGGCCACTGATGCTCCCGGATTCTAATGATGCCATGGTGCACGGGCATATCTGTCTTTTTTATTTCTCTCAGCTGAGCCTTATTAAAATGCTGAGCTGAATCTGCATGGAGGACATGCTCTGCTTTTACAGGAGGTCACTCTACCTCATAAATGCAGAAAACGGTATCACAAACCACCACTGGATTTAACAGACTTAATGAAGCGAGGACACATACTGTAAGCACATTCAACAGGCACATTAAAATATATGAGATTCTCTAAAAATACCAGTTTGCTATTAAAACGTCTTGTAAGTTAGCACGAATGTGTCTTAGAGGCTGGAACATAAACATCTTATCACCTCTGCATCTGTGATTACAGAAATTCTCTTCATTAAAATTGTATGAGGAGAGATTTTCTGTTGGATAAGCACTCTCCAAGAACTCCAGACCTGAGGGATACTAAAGCCCAAGTTAATACAGTTGTCATGCATCTTTTATTTATATTTTTTACAATCATTTATATTTTAAGAAGAATCACACAACATAGGCTGAGGCAACCAGTAAACATTTTCACAAATCTTTTTAAAGCACACAAAGCCTCATGTTCTGACTACAAAAGACGTGGTGAGAAATATTAATGGCTGTGTTGCGATGTAGAATGTCAATCCCTGTGAGAAATGCGAGATTATATATATATTATATATATATTCAGTAACTATGCTAAAAATTACCAGTAGTACTGTTTTTGAGAATATTATTTAGTATATACAAACTCTGTTGTTAATATGTATCTTTAATCACAAGTTATGGTTAGTTTTGAATCTGATGCATCCAAAAAATGATTCATGGTTCAGTATGAGAGTCAAAATCAGCAATGTCTCTAAACACTTCACTAACTCAGCGAATCTGATTGAAAACTGCTCTATAAACCTCAGAGATCACAGCTCTCTCTTTTTATTGTTGCATCAACTCTAATGATATGATGTCTGAACGTCTGGATGTACACAATGTTTTGCCAAGCAGATTTTAAATTATCGTCCAAATGTTTTGAATTATCTTCATTTGTGGGCTTTTGCTTAATTTGATTATTTCCTTTTCAGATTATGATGTTATTAAATTAAAAAAGGTAATCAGCTAATAGCCACACTCAGCAACCATAGCACATAATTTATAGTATTTCAACATGGTCTGTAATGCAATTTATTACCTTCCCGCCAGCAAACAACACTACAAAAAACTAACAATGTCTGACCTTTCAGCCATCAAGGGAATGAACACATGGGGTCAAAGTCTAGTGAGTGAAGTATTTTTTGATAGGTCTGCTCTTTTAGTCACAGAGCAGACGATAGAGCACTCAAAGGCAGTGTAATCCCCCAGATTACCTATTCCCACATCCAGGTCACAACTCGTTTTTTCCCCCACCCTCACTTTTTCATCAGAACCGGTGCTCTATTGGTCGCTGTGTGCCTGACTCACAGGTGAGCTGCCAAGGGAGGCTACGGAGGCCAGAAGGCTTGTCTTTTTCAGAGGAAAATAAATGTAATCTCTCAGTTGGGGCTGCTTCATACTGGGACTCTTCTCAAGGTCATTTAAACAAAATGGATGTGTACCTGTGGCGCCCATGGGCTATCTATCGCAACGGCTTCCTTGGATGAAAGGTTCCCAAGTAATATACTTCTCAGTCCCCAGACTTTCTAGGCTTAACGCTGTCTCCATTCTGAACACCGATGCTTACGCTCACAAAATGGCTAAAATGCTTAAGAAAACATAGGCATCTCTATAACAGCCCAGTGGATCCAAGTGACTTTGAGCCATTTGATCTTTCGTGACAGACTAAAAGAGGATGAAATAAACCAACAAACAATACTAGAGAGAGACAATGGTCATGCTGAATGGTAGTTGCTAAGACAAGCAAGGAGGTCCATAGTAGAGAAATAGCTCTTATGAATGGGAGAAAGTGTAATATGGCAAAAGAGTCCCGCCTTCTAAATAAAAGAGCCAATCGCCAATTGGTAAAGTCATCGTGTCACTGCAGCTGCCGTTAGAAGTTCTGGTTGCTATAGAAATAATCAACGTTCTGAAACGCACGCTTAGGACTGCACATGCGCATTGGCTGGTCTAGCCTGAAAAATAAGCTTTTTAGATGCTACTTGAGCATTAGAAACAATGGACTGTTGTTGTCAGATTTTATTAGTGATTTCAAATATGAAATTTAATCATAAGCTTGGTGAACAGTTTTGGAGAACATGATCTTTCCCCATCCAGAGACATATGAGCTGTACTTGCATGAATTAAATGAATTAAATAGCTGCCCGAGAGGCGTTTCAAAGGTGGCTGCAAAGTGAAATCAAGACCAAGGTATCATTACTTTTAGAGATGATTTAATAGTACCAAGTTAGAACGTTTCCTGTATAATTACTGCAACAACTGGGGGAGAATTTGTCGTAAGCAAAATAGACATTGTAACTGAAATATAAGATGAATCAGCAACAAATTCAAACTGAACTGAAAACAAAACGAGAACTTGTGAATTATAATCAAATCAGGCAAAATAAATCCACCTAATAATTTTGCTTGCATTTTTTATTTTTCAGGATGTATGATTCCTTTTAAATGGCCATCACTTAACAACCGCCTTAGCAACCAACTTGGCAACCATATAGAAATGCACTTAAAAAACCTTTAAAAAAAAAAACATTAGTAATTGTAATGCAATTCATTGGCAATGACTTACAACACCCTAGCAACATGGAACGACTTCTGCATGGACAAGAATGCAAATGAAATCTAGTTAGGATTGAAAGAGAATACAAATAAACAGAATAGAAATGACATTCAAAATGAGAATGGTGAGAGAGATTGATGTTTGATGACTAAATATTTTGATGAGGGAATATGGATCACTAAACCTGAAGAAGGCATGTGTCCCGAGGCTTTAAGAGGGAGGCGTTAACCCTGCTTTTGAAGTTGTTTGTTTGAAGTCGAGCTTTAAGACTTAAAGACACCATTAGGAGGGTTCAGGTAGAGCTAAATTTCTTCTCCTACAGCACTGTATCCAGACAATCTCCAGTCACCAGAGAGGGATACCTATCAGACAGAGATGGAAAGTCACATAAGCCTAAATATACTGTGATGTCTTTGTCTTTGTGTGCACTTGCTTTCTTTATTTCTTCTTACTGACATATTAACCTTCGTATTTTGAGTCAGTTCTACTCTCAAATTGAATTCTCAGTTAACCTTTGGCCTGCATGCACACAAACAAAAATCAGCAAATAATAAAGCTGCTGTTTCATTTAAAGACTTACAACAAAGCACTATTATCCTGCAAAATATGAGAGAAGATAGTCTAACAATCACAACCAAGGTTTAATTGCAATACAACTGCATTAATGTCCCATATTTTAATGTGGCACACTCAAGGCCGTCCATTAGTAATGACACAACTGCATTGTTTTGTCTAATAAAGAGCTGTGTGTCTCCAAATATCTTTAACCCTGAACAGTGCAATACTGATTTAAATCTCAAGTGCACCATGCAGACTCTGGTTTACAATTACAGCAGATTTGATTAATGCAACAGGCTTACAGATACACAAAGAGTGGACTATCACTTTTCCACTGGCAAGAAAACATGCTGAATCGCCTGATGCCATGTTCAAGGAACGCAGCACACTGATAAGAGCCAGTGGCACAAGAAAAATTTCAATGTAATTAATTCTGTGAGCCATATCAACAACATTGGAAAAATGTGTGCATACATACTATTCACTACAGTTTTCAGCTGAAATGAACACTAGTGGCAGTAAAACACCAACATCTTTTTTCCTTTTCATGCAAAATATGATTACGGGGCAGATTATCAATTAATAAAGACTTACTTTTGTGAGGTTCCCTGCAAAATATTATATTATGCCTTAAAACACTTTTATCATATTGCATGATTTGTAAACAAGTACATTTTGACATTTGCATCACATTTGCAGCTCCATATGTGTGGCTTTTCTGATGTAGTAAACTTGCTCAGTACCTCACCTGTTACAGCACTGCACTTGTAATGCATAGCGCTCAGGTATGAATCCTGTGAAATACCAGGCTCAATAAATTAGCTCAAAGACTTGCAGAGGCAAGCTAAAGTGCATGGTTGCTTCAAAAAACTTATTTTTTATCTCATGTTTGCTTTTGTTAACACTGTCAGTTAGGTTTAGGGTATAGGGTTTAGTGTAGGTACTCTGTATTTATAGAGCATTAACATTTTAGCACCAATCACCAGACAATAACCACTGTAATAAAATGTTGCCAGATTAACATTCATCTGGTTTGAAAAAAACTCTTGTGCTCTTTTAGTGCCACTCACTAGGCATTTCTACAGTGGCCAAGAAGTGCAAAACAGATTACAATTCTGAAAACAAAATAAAAAATTACAAACGCAAATGCAAATCTAAAAAACTAAATAATTCAGAAAAGATAACAACAATTTAGAAAACATTATAACAAGTCAGAAAACACCTTGACAAATTTGAAAACAAAATAACAAGTGAGAAAATACGACAAATCTGAAAACAAAATAACAATTCAGAAAACACAATGACAAATCAGACAAACCGGAAGAGGTAGGTATAGTTTGAGACAGCGCCATTGATTTGGGATTACTCACCGCTGACTGGACAAGACATCTGTCGATCAACGTATACAAAAAGAAGCAGCTGAAGAACACTGTGGTAGAAAGTTTGGAGATGGTCTTAAAGTAGCTGAATTTTAAATGTATTATATGAACTGTGCTTACTATGGAATAAAACATACGGAGTGTCTATTTACACTTTGTGCAAATAACCTTCCTTATTGGCAGTAATTCTGCTCTGTAACGTGTGATCGAGCTAGTCAACACTTCAATAGCAGATATGAATCATTATCTCCAGTGGCACAGACAGTAAAGCGTGTGTCTTAAGCTTTTTGACGAGATCGACCCAGGTTCGATTCCGCCTTTTGCCGAACTTTTTTTTCTCCCTTTTCAAATCTCATATTAGCAATCGATTCTATTTACACTAAGTGAAAATAGCAGGATTTTTAGCAATATGCTATTTACACTAAGTGCAAATACCTATTTACACTATGTTAAAATAGCAGGATTTTCTGCTATGTATACTACTTGTTGCAAATAGTGGCATTTATCTGCACTTCAGTATTGTAGTACATTATAAAACAGTATGCAATAATAACATATTGAGTGTAAATTATAATTTTAATTCAAATTATTAAATGGATGCCACCTTATTGGTACAATAAATCCCTCCCTACACCTACACTAACCCTACCCTACCCTATACTTTATTTACACCTTTTTGTATTGAAAATACATGCCTTTACGATGTGATACGAGATTTGAAAAGGGAGAAAAAAAAAGTTCGGCAAAAGGTGGGATCGAACCAATGTGGGATTTGACGTCAATCTCATCAAAAAGCCTAAGTTACATGCTTAACCTTCTGCACCAGTGGCGGACTGGGACAGTAAATCAGGCCGGGAATTTGACTCCACCCCAGGCCACCTCTGTTGGTGCAGTCACTACCACCCAGTTCATGTGTCCACCAGACTGCTAAACTTGTAGGCTAACCATGTTAGTTGATGTAACAGGTAGACTACCATACATAATATGAATGGATAAATAAATAAACCCTCAAAAACTCACTAGGAATACACCATCTATATCATCTTTCCCTGAATCCCTCTCTCTCTCACTCTGCACATCTAGTTTCTCTGCTATATGAAATAAGCACTTTCAATAATCTATATTAATTGTGCAGCCATCAATTGTATGTCCCCGTGATCACAGTCCTACTACTGATGATCTTATAAATCATAAAAGCACATATTGTTCTAAGAGTATAGCCAGCATGTTTAGTTTTGCTTATAGCTTAAACTTTACCGGAAGGTTCCTGCTCTGACTCAAAAGCTGAACTGTCCACCCCCTTTTGTTTAACAGCAGGAGCACTTGGAGCACTAGTGCTACTGTTGCTTCCTTCGTCACCTTCAAAATAAATAAATAAACATTGTAGACTAGATTACATATTGTAGGCTAGAAATGGAAAATCAAAATTTCTGGTCAAATTTGGCACTAATAAAAATACTGTGTCCCCATATGTAAAACAGTGTGCTAGTTTGTCATAAAGATGCTCTTTTAAAACTTCTATCATTATATATATTTGTAATTTTTTTTTTAGAATAGTTTTTATCTATTGTAAGTCTCTTTGGATGAAAGCGTCCGTCTGCCAAATGATTACGTAAATATATGGGGTGGAACAGTTCAACTTTTTCACGGTTCGGTTTGTTTCACAGTTTTAGAGTCACTGTTTCGCTACCGTTGTATGTGCTATGTTTATGGAAAAAACGATACTTTCAAAAAATATATATTTTATCATATTATTAAGAATATTCTAACTACAAGCAGCAGCACAAATAAATACAATAGAGTAAAGCTACAAATAAAATAAACTGACTTTCAGGGTTTTTTAGGTAGGTATAGCATAGTTTTTAGGCAGATAAATTGAATAAAGTAATCAAATGTAAAACAGCATTACACTTTGGACTACAAATTAAAGATAAATCTTTATTAAAGTTACAAAAGCTTTTGAATCAAGAGCAGTGAGTGATTTCTTTGTTGTTGCTGTTCGATTAATATAAAGACTGTCACTTTAAAAGAATGCACTGATCCAGTGTTCGTATTCGTATTGAACAAGAGTGAATGGTTTGGCCACGTTTTTTTTTTTTTTTTTTTTTTATCGTTGTTGTTGTAATGTCTGGGAAGCCAGAATGTTCATCCATCAACAGAAACATATTTTAACTGAACCCTGTTTTGTTTTACGTGTTATTTATAGTAAACCATATTACAGATGCTTTGTCAGATTTAAGTTGAACGGCGTTTCCAGCGCGTGCCGAACCGTGTGTGGAGAACCGAACAGTTCGATTTTTTCAGTGAACCGTCCCAGGTCCCACCCCTAGTAAATATAATGTAAATGTAATGCTGACCGACCTGCTCCCTTACTGGTGAACATGGGTGGGATTTTGCATCAACTTAATGCGTCTGTGGCCAGGGCTTTTCTTTTTTATACGTTTCCGCTTTGCTCCTCCTTTGCTTTTACGCTCCGTTTTTTGCACTGTTTTCTAAGATGAAGCCTGCCTCTGTATATAGCCAATTAGGCAGTGCTTCGCTGATGTTGGGTCATGTGGTGGTGTCATTTTCACTCCGCGATCGCCTGATTCGTAGATTCATAAATCCGTCAATTAATTCGCAGTTGCATACCAGCCTATTGCATGTCAGCCTGATTGACTGCACAGCGGCAGCCGGCAGGCCAGAATGACCATCAGGCCACCGGTAATTGTCACGGTGCTCCCGATGGCCAGTCCGCCCCTGTTCTGCACTACTGGAGCTGTTTAATATCAGCTGCTATTAAATTGTTAGGAGACATTGGAGATCGGAGTTAATGCCAATAAGACAGGTTATTTGCACAAAGTGTAAATAGACACTCTGAATGTTTTATTCCATAGTAAGCGCAATTCAAACAATACATTTAAACTCAGCTACTTTAAGACCATCTCCCAACTTTCTACCATGACTCTGCTGTTCTTTAGCTGGTTCTTTCTGTATACGCTGATTGACAGATGTCTCGTCCTGTCAGCAGTGAGTAATCCCAAACCAATGGTGCTGTCTCAAACTATACCTACCTCTTCCGGTCTGTCTGATTTGTCATATTGTTTTCTGACTTGTTATTTTGTTTTCAGATTTGTCGTTGTGTTTTCTGACTTGTTATAATGTTTTCTGAATTGTTCTTGTGTTTTCTGAATTGTTATTTAGTTTTTTAGATTTGCATTTGCGTTTGTAATTTGTTCTTTTGTTTTCAGAATTGTAGTCTGTTTTGCACCTCTTCGCCACCATACATTTCACTTTTCGTGTTTCAAAATGTGCAAAAAGCAGCATAATATAATTTTGCAAGAATGGCATGCTCTTCCAATGAGTTCTTAAAGAAAAAATAAATTATCAGTTTTATGGTTATATATGGTTTATAACTCATATACTTTACTAAAAACTATGACAGTAAATGTCGGACTTCACTGTGCAGAATGACAGTGTCAAAGCAAAGGTTTGGTGTACATACTAAAACAGCTTTTCCGTTCAGGAGAGCAAAGCTGACCTTTAGAAGCATTGAACCTAATTCACACTCTCTGTCTCTCTCGGCCACATATGGCACATCAGCTGAAAACACATTAGAGTGCATTAATTTACCTGACAGAGAAACAAACATAGAATTAAAGAGTTAAAGAGTGGAAGGTGGAAATGACCTTTGGACACTTCTGACTTAGACAGGGAAAACATACCTCTTTAAACATGCCCACTGTGTGCTATAATTACATCTGACCCTCTCTCAGAGGTTGAATATGATTAAAGTAAAAGTGAGCGAGGGCGGCTGGAGTCACTCCATGTGGTTTAGAGTGTACAGTATGTTCCTATGGGGACAGGAAATAGGTCACTGTTAGTGATTAAAACAAGAAGGAACAGGTTAATACACCTAAAGACAACATTATACTTTCAAACTAGAGAACAAATTCTGGTAAATGCTGGTACAAGCATTCTTCCCTTATTGTTGTTTCCACATTTGTCTTCTGTAGTTTTTAACTGCCATTCTCTGTCTTCTTCAACTAATTTTTGAAAGCAACGGCCCAATTGTGAGTGTTGCCATCTAGTCAAGTGGACTGATCATATTGTGCAGATATGTACAAATGCACACTGTTATAGAAACTGAGCTGCACATATACAATCTGCACAGACCTGCTAAATTTGGAGCAAATCAAAAACCAAACCATATTTTGCTGTACCTTTTTTTTGTTTAATAATGTTTCACTTGGATTTACATCATAATACAGAAGAAACTTTATGTCTCTACTTTTGTTACATCATGACTTTGAGAATTTGAGCAAAACCATTACCCTAAGTATGACTTTTTGGTGCATCAATTATTCTGCACTGTTAGCAGTAAAGCCCATTTTAACTGTTAATAATGTGTTTCTTTTCATATTGTCAATCCAAGTCATTTTATTTAATTACCTTTTTTTTCCTATAAATAACATTCAATGGGCTTAACTTCTGAAAGCAATACAACTGCATAATTGAACATTTCCTATATTGCTTCTGTTGACTTTCTATCAACAGTGCTGTTAATTGCGGGAAAAAAGAAAGAAGGAAGAAAGATTTATTGAATTAGATATAAAAAGAGCTGGTGTGAGGATTCATAATAGAGCAAAAGGGAATGGATGGGATTTTCACTCTCTCTTGCTCTGTAACAGTGGCTCAGCATTGCTTATAGTGTGGCTGCAGTTATAACCAGATTAGGTAAGAGATTATGCCTGGGTCATGGGAAAGTCGCCATATTGAGGTCTGAACCCAAGCAGTAGCCCGCTGAAGTAAAAATGAGCTGACTCGCTGAAACACAATGACATTCAATACTTCTTTCTCCAGCCAGTCTCACTCCACAGGAATTGTTTGGGCTTTCAACAGAAACCAAACCAATACACCAGAACAACAAATATTTCAGTCACAATCAACACAAGTGGCAAGTAAATTGAGAGCTCAAGCTTCAGATTCTCATACGAAATTTTTTTTTATATAGTTTTATAATATATTTTGGTATATATTATTATTTTTAATTAGCTATTATTTGCAAATTTTTCAATTTAACTGGTTTCTATTAAGTGTTAATTTATTTATTATTTCAGATTTAGCTTTAGCAATTTTAATGCTGCACTTCAGCTTCAACTTATTTTATTTCAGCTAGCTGCCAAAGTGACATTTTTTTTTTTTTTAATTGAAATGGTTTAAATTTACAATTTTTCACCTTTATCTTTTTTCATTTATGAAACATTTCTATAGTTGCGGCTTGCATCGCTTTTGTAAAAATGGTTTGGAACTACATAAAATGTACAGTAAATTACGACAATTTTTATTTTTGGGGCAAACCATCTCTTCAATTTTTCTGGACAGTTTTTAAAGTACACTACCTCAGCTATTCAGCAATAGAGAAAGCACATTAATAACGGATATAGTTTAGATAATACTTGAGTTACTGTTGAGAGTGCAGTTCTTGCAGGAGGTTATGGCAGCCTCTTTAGACCAACTCATTCATTTCTCTTGCTCGCCTTTTTTTCCCACTCTCTCCACATAACAGACACAATTACGGGGCTGTTCAGCAGCAGAACTCTGCTCTGTCACATAAAATTTCATTACCTGCATACTAAGTATTAAGAGCTGCCAGATGATTGCTGTTCTCCCCGCTGAATCAGGCCTGCCAGTCTGGAACCAAATAAATAATAGTAGCTTTTCCCAATAGGGCCCTAATTAAATGGGCAGAGAACGCAGGATTACTTGCTTATTCCCTGCTACAAAATCAATGCAAGCCGCAACTCTCAGGTCATTGTAACCCTGTGTATTTGGCCAAGTTCATGCGGAGAGGTCTAAGCATTATCTGCCCTCATACTTCACAAAAAAGGAGGATATGGTGCCCAGACGTATCGGTTTTATTTGTTCACAGATGGAGAAAAACCAGGCCAACCAGTCAGCCTCTCTGTTTTACTCTCTCTCTCTCTCTCTGTGCATCTGTCTCCTACCAATCCATCATGAGAATGAGGAATATTTGTGGCCATTGCCAGCTGGATAATCAGGGGATCTTTATGATCAGTGAAGTGGAGACAAACGGAGAAGCGGCTATTTATCAACTGGATCTTTCTCTCAGTAAACCCACCCACACAGACTCTCTACATACACTCACTCCCAGAAAGGGCAGATCCTGGCCCTTCTTTTTAATTAGTCATCTTATACAGAAAGAATCCAGAGACGTTTGCATCAGACAGGCCGGACGTCAATGAAAATTAATATGGCTGCACGCATCAGAGAGCAGCTAGCCGGGTAGATGAGGTAGTTGAAATTATGAAAAGCGAAATTCACAGCTGAACTCCAGGAAATTTAATTATTCACTTTGATCGGGAAATGTTTTAATTGCTCGCACTTTGCCACATGCGTGAACGCCTTGATCTCAGGGGTCTCATGCTGAATGTAAAATATTTGGAATCTTGTTGCTGCTTGCTCATAAGGAATCATACTGCATACAGCTTTAGCGTCAAATGAATGCTTAGTAAAATCTGGTATTGACACGATTTTATTTATTGTTATCAGCAAATAACAGCTCTTTCAGTCCTGCTGTCTCACTCTCTTCCTTTTCCATACACACTCTCGCATATACGTGTAAATAATACATAAAGAGCGTTCTCATTTTTGCTAATTTTAACTTAGCTCTGCTCCTCTCGGTTACTGTTGCTTGCTCAGAGAAGCATTACAGAATGTCCCAAGCAACGAACGTGATGGATGTTATTATTACAGATGCTGAAATGAATTGTGAAATTACAAAGCATTTTATCAGAAGTTTTTTCTTTAAATAAATTGATAAATTATGCAGTAACGTCATTAAATTCGGGAGTCGACAGAACAGATTTATTCCTGACATTTCTACAATGCATTCATTATGTCAATGTAAACTTTTATTATAGGTTAACTACATTGCTTAAGATAAAGCTAATTGAATATTTAAAATGTAAATGCAAAATGACAGGAATCTTAAATTTCATCTTCACTATCAAAATGTAGATGTTTTACTTGGTCAAGTAAAAATGAAGACTGACACATGCTGTATGCTCCTAACTGTAATGCACCAACTCAATCTGCAGATTTGCCCATCAAATTAAAAAATGACTCCCACATGCTCAAAAAAAAACAAACCATGCTCTTTCCTTTCCTTAATAAAACGAATCCTTTCCAAATGCAGTATCCTTCCCAACTCCATGATCCTCGTATCAAATGTTGGTACTGCCTCAGACTTCCAATGTTGTAAAATCAGACGTTTTACAAGTAACATGGTGAGGAAAACAGCTTGTGCTTCATATTTGTCCAGCCCGACTTCTAGTACAATCTCTGATACATTTGAATATGTTGTTATCAACTGTGTTCTTTTATTACAACTTTTATTACAAACTCTTTTGAGTTTTTTAATGCAAGCAAACGGCCTGTGTGTACATACCCCAACATGTCATTTGCCCAATAAATAAAACTAAGGCCTACTGCAGACGGATCTGCAAAGCCCTGCTGCTAAATCTCATGAGCAAATACAAACATATGAAAATTGAGACGAGGGGTGTGACGAGTGGGGCGGGGCCGAGAGTCGTGGGAATGGAGTAAGGCCGCTGGAGTAATTGAAAATGAGCGACACCTGAACCACTTACCGGTCTTGAGTCCCATGGAGGAGCTCCGGAAGGATAAGAGGAGGAGTAATAACAGTGAAGGACGAGAGAGGACCGGGCCTGGGTTTTATTTTGTGTTTTGGTTCTGTTTGTGCGAGACAGTCGTCCGTGAGGGGCTGTCAAGCTACTTTGTGTTTATTTTATCATTTAAGTTTTTGTTTAAATGTTCGCCAGTTCCTGCCTCCTTCTTCCCGATCTAAGAACTGTGTTCCAAGGGGTTGTAGAGGAGCTGTCCTTGTCACCTGGAAACTGAGGGATGAGTCTCCTTATTTGCATAAATGAAAACAGGGACAATGGCTCTTCTGAAGACTCTCCACATCAATCAACACACATGCTTTTGTCTTACCTATTGTCAGGGCGCTGTCAGTGCGGGCCGTGGCACGCTAAATGTGAGCAGCAGGTCTGCAGTCTGCTATTTGCATATGGGTTATTGCTATTCTGCGACTCCAGAACACATTATAAATAATTTGTTGTAGTCTGTAAGGGCACGTGGATCAGAAGATGTTTAACCAAAAGGAGTCCTGTGGTCTCATTCATTATGGAAATTAAAGGTTAAATTCAGAAAGGTGAAGATGCAGAAAGGCTAATGAAGGATCTCTGACATCCCTTGACATGACTTTTAAAACTAGTGCAATTTGTGTGACTCACAGCTACAGAAGAGAGAGCTGAGAATCAAGATTGGACTCTCATTTTTATATTCTTTCTCAGGGAGTTTTCACACTCTGGTTTGATTCGGGGGTCTGAGGGTTGCTTGCATAAATTTTGACATATGTGAACTCTTCAAGCTAACTGAACTGAGACTTGGGAGGTGCGGTTTGAATATAAAATGCCTATTGAGCAAAACGCTCTAGATTCACTTTATTTTCATATTTGTTAATAAATTCTGGCCTAGTGGTGGATCTAGCTTGTATGATGCCCTGTGTGAACCGCCCCATCTACCAATTGTAAATGAAATAAATTTTACATAAATGTAGCTATCTTAGGACTATATAAATATATATATTTAGATTATTACAAATTCAGATAAATAAAAAAATACAATAAATCCCTCCAAAACTGCAAAAATGTACAGTAAAAATAGCCCAATAAAATGAGTGGTTACATTTGTTTAAAAAAAAAAAACTACATTATGTTACAATATCACATTTTACTGTCTGAGTATGCAAGCTATAGTTATACAGAAAAATAATTGTTGTCCTATATGTGTAATAATAGCAAGCTACATAACATTAGTGATATACTAGCCTATTTTAGCTAGATGAGTGATAGCTACATACATACCTTTTTTTCCTTTTTTTTGAGTTGATGTAAAATAAAGGGAATAAAGTGAAAGTGAAATGAGTTGAAACGCCGGAGTTTTGTTCAATATGCACACACGCTTACTGAATTCTGCACTCTCGTGAATTCTTTCATCATAAACAACAAACTGCAGATGTACGTGTGATGTAACTAAGAGATTAATTTCACAGTGTAGACAGCTTAACGGGAGGCTGTTTGAATAACTGTGGAAATGAAAGCATAGATTACAATGTTTTTTATTAAGCTGTGATCAAAATATTTTATGACCCCCATATCTGGTTCTTGCTAAAAAGATGGGTTTATGATGCGTGTTGGGTAAACATTAGGCTACATTTAGCCTTACCCTGCGGTCCAAATTTTTTATGATGGTTTGATTTTACATGTACTGTAGTTTTTTAATATTACTCAGTACTTATATGTATAATTGCACTGCAACAAAGACACCTTAAAATAAAGTGTAAACCACTTTAGCATAGGGACCAATTCTCACTATTAATTGGTTGCTTATTAGCATACCTATTATTAATATACTGCCTGTTTATTAATATTTATAAAACACATATTCTGCATGACCATATTCTACATCTCTAAACCTATTCAATACCTAAACTTAACAACTACCTTACTAAATATTAATTAGCAGCAAATTAGGAGTTTACTGAGGCAAAAGCCATAATTAATAGTTTGTTAATAGTGATAATTGGACCTTAAAATAAAATGTGACCATGAAAACATTAAAACTGTTTGTTCAGTTGAAGTTACAGCAAAGCAATGTGGAATAAGAAAAGAAACATATTTATCAAGAAAACGGCTGTCAAATGTATTAAACAACCAAACATCTCACCAGTATAAAGACCCCATTTTGAAGGACACTAGGTTAAATGTGTAGGAGGGATGACTGGGGGAGTTGGGTTTGGTGACAGACACCAGCTACTTGCTCTCCTGGTGTCAGTGCAACTCTATCATCCTGGGCCAAAGAGAGTGGAAGCAGCAGGTAGCTTATTGCTGAGTAAAATTCAATAGGGGCATAATGATGTCTCACAGACACAGCCAGAGGTGGGCTGATAATAACTGCTGTTGGAAATGTGCATCATCATTCTCTTCACGGCAGAGAGGGGATCTTTCTCTCTCTGCTTCACTCGTTTTCTTTTCAGTGAAGAGAGTGATATGCCAATCACGGTCCTAGTAGGAGCCCAGTCATCACACAGAGCAGCTCTGCAATTAAACATGACTCACACTCTCAAAAAACGACTGCCCGCACCGATATAGAGAAATAAACACACTCATTATTCAGTTCATTACTTCATGAATTAGCGACCATGGATCGGAGATGAAGTTTACGCAGAACAGGTTGAGTTAACTTCTTCGAAAGTAAGTCGAGTCCAACACAATGGACTCTGCGATGATTCTGAAAGTGCACGCACACTGACAGCAATTTGCAAAAAAGCATCCGATCATAGCTTGAGAATCAGCAACATAAATAAAATCAACAGTAAAGCCCTTGTTCAGATGCAGTGCCTACCAAGACTCAAGTTGAAAAGCTAATAGTGTCAAGTCATCATCGTACCTTTAGAGCTTCAAAAACAGACCATAACCCATCCTTCTAGATGGCCTTAACAGATATGATACTGAAATGCTTGCGGTTTTATAAAACATTTAAAAAAGACAGTGATTTGAGCTCTCTTATGGAATCACACTGGACTGTTTCTGTGAGGGTGACTAGTTTTGGCATAAAAACCAGCCTTCCACTCCGAATGTGTGGTCTATTCATCTCTGACAGAATAGACATGTCCCCGTGTCTGCCAGTAAAGAGACATCTTTCTACCACCATCTATCAGTCTAATGGATATTACTGACACCAGGACAATGTGGACAGGAAAAGAGACACTTCATCTTCAGAGATAGAGGGAGAGAGAAAAAGACATCTTTGCAGGATACCACCACACCTCATTCGCAGCGAATCCCGGCGGTGTGACAAATCCCGCACCATATAATTTCATGATTACCTTTTCTCTTCAAAAGAAGTCGATGGCTGTGAAGAGCTTGAAGAGCTGCAAATGTTTACAGAATCAATGAAGGTGAACTCAGACTGAGACAGACAGGTAGAACCACAAGAGAACCTCATTTGCAGTAAGACGCCTCAGAGATCACACAGAATAAGACATATTTCCCTTCCCACCTACCCTCCCCTCTCCCACATCTTCTTTTTCATACTCAGACCAAGTTGACAGAGGATAGAGCTCTAATGATGCTGCATCTGCCGCCACATTAATGAAATCCCATGGGGTTTGTTCACCGGCCAATCAGCATTCTTTACTGGTGCACCATTTATCCCAGCTCCATCCCAGACAATGGAGAGTCAATGAAGGGCAAGGGGCATCGGATGAACTTGATGCTGACCAGTTTGCTGTATGGAGGGGAAGGAGGTATCAATGGTCTTGGGTCTAAAGGCCACTGTGCTATTAGAGAGGATGATGCTGTCGCTAGTTATCCTCCCGCAAGAAATGGACAGAGAAGGACTGTGGGTGGATGGAGACTGGGGGTCAGACACTGAGGGGGTTGAAGGCAGAAGAGCTCTGTGGCACTCAGATGTGATTAAATATAGTAAAATAGGAATATCTTGACAGCATGGACATTGTCAGACAGCTGCCAGACTGTCTCTTCCTCTGCAATATTTGAAGAAAAGAAGCAATAACACTTGAAATCAACAAAGAAGTGATTGCTAGTCCACCCTTGTGAAGTCACATACTCTCTATTGCATGCAAATGAATTGTGTGTTTATCTATGGCGAGTTCATTTTTAAGAAGACTCATTTATGGTGTTTTGACACTGGAGATTTTTTATGATATCGACTTAGTATAAATGCACTCACTACTGAATTGTGAAAGTGAACAGCTGTTGAGTAAAAAAAAATAAAAAAGACTAGGGTTTGCATTATGAATAAATTTGTTTAGCATCAAACTCATCTAAAAAATTACTCACAATTCATTGATGGAGTCAGTTGTGACCAACATAACAGCTGTGAGTGATTACCTGAACAAGTGAATCAGATTCAAAGTGTTAATTCACAAGTGAGTTAATGAATCTTATTGACTGATTCAAAAAAGAAATGGTTCAAAATGGTTCTAAACTTGGACATCATGGCTTGTGTACAACTTTTGTGTAATTTAGGAATTGTTTCCCAATTGACTGTAGATATTTTTTTTGTCTGTCTCATAGCAAAAACCCTCAAAAGAGGTATTTTCAAACAGATATCATTGTTTCTTTCACAGAACAACAAACTGGACGCTAACCAGTCAGGTTTCAGGAGTGGCCATTCAACTGAGACTGCGCTACTGTCAGTCACAGAAGCCCTGCGGATTGCAAAAGCTGTTTCCAAATCATCAGTTTTTATTCTGCTGGATCTGTCTGCTGCTTTTGACACTGTCAGTCATCAGAACCTCCTGTCTGCCCTCTCATCACTGGGCATCACAGGGATTCCACTTCGTTGGTTTGAATCCTATCTCACTGGTACTGTAGGTCTTTCAGGGTGGCTTGGGGAGGGGAGGTATCCATAGCACATCAACTTGTCACTGGGGTTCCTCAGGGATCAGTTCTTGGACCCCTCCTCTTCTCCATATAGACAACATCACTGGGTCCCATCGTACAGGAACATGGTTTCTCCTACCATTGCTATGCTGATGACACAAAGCTCTATCTTTCATTTCAACCAGATGATCCAACGGTAGCTGCACGGATCTCAGGCTGCCTGGCAGACATCTCGGCATGGATGAAATAACATCCCCTGCAGCCCAACCTTGCAAAGACTGAGCTTGTTGTCTTCCCTGCCACTCCAACTGATGATTTCACAATCCAGCTAGGTTCTTCTACAATTACCCCATCCACTTCGTTCAGAAATCTTGGAGTAACCTTTAATGACCAGCTGACCTTCAAAGACCACACTGCAAAGATTATTCGATCTTGCAGGTTTGCATTGCACAACATCAGAAAGATCAGGCTCTTTCTAACGGAGCATGCTGCACAACTTTTTTTCCAGGCCTTTGTCATTTCTAGCCAGGACTACTGCAATGATTTTCTGTTTTTGCTTGAATTAAGTAATATTAAATTTATACTAATGATTCAGAATGCAGCGGCACGACTGGTCTTCAACAAGCCCAAAAGAGCCCATGTTACACCTCTCTTTATCTCCTTGCACTGGCTACTGGTCGCGGCTTGCATCAAGTTCAAGACACTGATGCATATAGAACAGCCACAGGCTCAGCACCCGCCTACTACCACTCACTATTACGAATCTATAGCCCCTCCCGAAGTCTGAGATCTGCTAGTGAGTGACTCCTCGTGGTACCATCACAGAGAGGCTCCAAATCACTTTCCAGAACATTCTCATTCACCATTCCTGGCGGGTGGAATGATCTTCCCACCCCTGTCTGAAATGCTGAATCCTTGACAATTTTCAAGTGACAGCTGAAAACTCATCTCTTTTGAAGCTACTTGACTTCATTGTATGTATATTCCTTCTCTTTCTAGCTTGTACTTATTTGAACAATGTCTAAAACTTGGTATTACAATCACTTCCTGTGTCTGTTTGCAACTTTAAGAAGAATCGCTTTACATATCACCCAATTGTAAGTCGCATTGGATAAAAGCATCTGCAAAATGACAATGTAAATATAAGTCACATTTTGCCACCATTTTAGTGCCCGTCTGGAACCCTAAAACATGCATGCAACAGTGAAGTAATTATTTCCTGTCTACTCACTGTTTTTTGTGATATAAACGTACCATGGTTGCAAAAATACAAAGTGAAACAACGTGGGAGGGGGGCTGAATCAAACTAGTTGTAAGAAAAGACTACATTTTGTAAAATAGAAACATAGTGACAGCATATTTTACCTATAGACACAGACATGAACCTCTCTTTTCACTGTTTCATTTAATCACCAATATTTGAAGAAAATGAAAATAACACTTGAAATGAACAGAGCAGTGATTGCTGGTTCACCTTTGTGGAGACTCAAATACTCTCCAGCATACAAATGTACTTTATCACTGTCACCAGGGAGAAAGCTTTTAAATGACAAGACACTTAATGAACAGATTAGAGTTATTCAAAAAGGAAATGCATTCATACTATATAAACAAACACACACACTGACACTGGAGTATCTGACAGGGCTCCATGTTCCCTTACTGATTGCTTTGCAAATGGAGGCAGTAGTGGACAAGTGGCTTTTTAAAAGCTTCAAGGTTCTTTTTTCTTTATCTTAACAAAAGAACAGTGCTAAGCAACACCAACCAATCTGTTTCATCATGAACCACATTTCATCAGCACCATGGAAACCAATTGAAACTATTTAAACAACACTTTCAGTGGCTAGGATGACATATTTTCCAGAGCTTTCAGTGTCTTTTTCATGGTATAGTGAGGATGTTTCTTCATAACAATCCCCATCATGCATAAACCAACTTGAGTACCATTAACAAATTGGTCTAGTCCCAAGGTCAATTTTGTATTTTTCTGTAATTTTGTCAATTTTATGGGGATACACTCATCCAGAATGGGCAGAAGAATACAGAAAAAAAAAGATGAAAGCTCTAATGTGTGCTTGGGCAGATTTTTCATTACACCATGACGTCAAAGAATAAGTGAACTAAAGTTCCCTGTCCATACTTCACTTCACTGCGTCTTTTTAAAGTCGCTTATGGGGAAAACTCCTTTTTCTCCGATGACTGAAGCCTTTTTTAGTAACGCAGTGTAACTGCATGGCCATTGGTTCGTGCGGTGAATATAAAATGAACCAGTGGCTCGGCAACGGAGCTGCACAAGCCTATGGTGGTAAAGCCCCCCAAAAGCCCACCAGAATGGGCAGGGCCATCTGGCTATATAAGCAGCACATCGCCATAGGATTCTTAAATTATTCTCCTTCAGCAATGAATACAGATCTTCTCTCTACGAAACTGAGAAAGCCTTTGCTTTGATCAAGCCTTGCAGTGAATGAAGAGACTTCTTCCTGCTCGGCCATTCTCGCAGCTTCATGCCACCTTCACGCCTGCAGTAGTAGCGTCTCTGATCCCTGACGCTATCCAGCAGATTAAAAGAGGAAATTTCAAAGAGCAAATTCCCGTTGTTGTTTCAAATGCCACGCCATTTCTGTCACTGGTGCAGGGCTCCTCTGCACGCCACTGACGGTCACAGTGAGTGCGTTTCATGCTTGGGCTCTGACCCACGCTGAAGCTGCGCTCACTGAGACGGATTGTCCTCATCGTGAGGATATGAGTCTTGCATCTCTGCGCTCCTGGAAAGCTTTCTTTTCAGAAAGCGACTCCACCCCTTTTCAGAAAGCGACTCCGCGGCTGCGAGCGACATGGTCTCATTTGGAGGGAGTGAGTGTGACCCCATGGACGACAGCATGTCGTTAGAGGCTTCAGATGTGGAAGAGTTGTCGGGCTTGTACGCTGACCCCACCCCCTTTACATCTGCACAGCCTAGCACATCCAGCCCGGGCATGGACACGAACTATTCCGCGTCATGTCAAAGGCTGTAGAGGAGCTGGGTCTGGAGTGGTCCCGGTCTGAGGAGCCCACCTGCAGCCAATTGGATGAGTGGTTCTTGCCGGGGCGCAGCCAGGCCCCCCGTCAATGAGTTTCACCATTCTTCCCGGAGGTCCACGATGGGATCACCAAGTCTTGGCGTGCCCCCTACTCAGCTCGCCTCCGTGCCTCCTCTTCATCTGCCCTCACGACTGTCGACGGCACCGAAGAAAAAGGATACGACAAGCTGCCTCCCCTGGATGAGTCTGTGGCTGCGCATCTCTGCCCACCCTCGGCCATTGGTTGGAAGGCAAAGGCTGCCCACCTGTCCAAGCCGTGTAGGACTACTTCGGCTCTCACCGGATGAGCCTACTCATCTGCTGGACAGGCAGCTTTGGTGCTCCATTCCATGGTGGTCTTATAGGTCTTCCAGGCCAAACTCGTCCATTGTATGAACGAGTCTGGCCTAGGCCCCGTGGCTTTCAAAGAGCCGCGCAGTGTGACCTACCTGACCCTTTGCACCACCAAGATGACAGCGCAGGCGATTGGTAGATCCATGGCCAGCCTAGTGGTACTGGAGCGCCACTTATGGATAACCCTCACGGAGATCAAGGATGCAGATAAGGTCCCCTTCCTCGACTCCCCGGTTTCCCCTACTGGCCTGTTTGGACCTGCAGTTGAGGGCTTCGCTGAATGCTTTACCACTGCACAGAAGTCATCCCAGGCAATGCAACACTTCAAATGCAACAAAGCCTGCACCGCCAGTTGCTCCCACGGCTCCTAAGCCTGAGCCTCGCCAGTGCTCCCGCTCGGCCAGACGCTACCAGTTCCCTAAATGCTAGGGCCCCTGACCCAAGATAGCATTGGACCCTGTGCCCCAGGGATCATCCTGATCTACAGGAAGAGGAGCCACCCCCCCAAATGCTTCCAAGCACCCAGTTCAGTTCCGGGTGCCGATGGCAGTGTGTTTTTTTTTTTTTTTTTTTAAGTGACGTGACATATAGCCAAGTATGGTGACCCATACTCAGAATTTGTGCTCTGCATTTAACCCATCCAAAGTGCACACACACAGCAGTGAACACACACACACCATGAACACACACCCGGAGCCAGTGGGCAGCAATTTATGCTGCGGCGCCCGGGGAGCAGTTGGGGGTTCAATGCCTTGCTCAATGGCAACTAAGTCATGGTATTACCGGCCCGAGACTCGAACCCACAACCTTAGGGTTAGGAGTCAAACTCTCTAACCACTAGGACACGACTTCCCCCAAAAATGGTTTGTGTTAGGGTTTGGTGTTGTGATCTTTGGGCATTATGTGATCGTGTCCACACAATCAACTGCTGTTTTAGCAGGAAAAATAAAACATAAACATTTTCAAAAAGAGAGCAAATTTCCTTTTTCACTCACTGCGAGCGTCAGGTCCCCTTTAGGCGGCCCACTGCTCGAACCAATCCAGCCCCTGGCCAAATGGGCTGAGGCCTGGCAGGCCATCCCCGGATTGTCAAGCTGGGTTATGGGGATAATAAAACAAGGTTATACACTCCAATTCGCTCGAAGACCCCGCGCTTCAGTGGCGTGGTCTCCATCTCGGTTCAAAGCGAGCTGAGGGTGAGTCAGGCGTTTACAGCCGTTACTTTCTCGTCCCCAAGAAGGATGGTGGTCTAAGGCAGATCCTCGACCACAGACACTTAAATCGGGCCCTCATGAGATGGCCGATAAAAATGATCACACTGAAACAGATCCTCTCGCAGGTATGCCCAGGGGACTGGTTCTTTTCTCTGGACCTGAAAGGTGCTTACTTTCACATCCAGATAGCCCTCCGTCACAGGCGATTATTGAGATTCGAGGGAGTGGCTTATCAATACACGGTCCTTCACTTTGGGCTGTCCCTAGCTCCTCGCACTTTTACAAAGTGCATGAATGCGGCTCTTTCCCTGCTGAGACAGATGAGAATCCTCATTCTGAATTACCTTCATGACTGGCTCATTCTGGCCCAGTCGGAGGAAGAGCTACTATCCCACAGATCCCTCCTCCTCAGCCACCTGAGGAGCCTGGGACTCAGGGTAAATTTTGCCAAGAGCGCTGTCCCCCAGCCAACGGATATCATTCCTGGGAACAGTTTTGGATTCAGCCAACATGAGGATTCCAGCACCTTGTGGCATCATTCAGAGTTGGAGTCGCCTTCAATGCCCAAGGGGAGTAAAAGCCCATTCAACTAGAGGCATGGCCTCTTCCTGGGCTTGATCTAGTGGTGTGTCCATTGCATAAATTTGTGCGGCGGCTGGCTGGGCCTCACAGTCCACATTCACCAGATTTTACAGTCTGGAAATCCCGACCTTACATGTGTGGGTCCTTTATGCATTGCAGGGCATTTTGTCATATGACTACCAGTTTGGAGTTTGCCTCCTTCAAGTACGCTCTTGGCCCTAAGTGAGGCTGTACTGATTTATTCTGGAACGATTATACAAGGCCGGGCAGACCTCTCTGAGTTTGGCCCTATTGCCTATTGTGGGGCTTCCCGGCCCCATTGGCTGCTTAAGGCAAGTTCAAGTATTAGTAGTTCCTCTAGCATAGCATGGCGGGATTGAAATTGTTCCCCATAAGCGTCTTTAACAAAACGCAATATGAGTGAAGTATCGATAGAGAATGTACTTGGTTACCAATGTAACCTCAGTTCTCTGAGATACGGAACGAGTACTGCGTACTTTGCCGTGCTATTTAGCTGCACAACTGAGTCGTCGCTTCAGTCGAAGTAACCTGAGGATCCTATGGTTATGTGCTGCTTATATATCTAGATGCCTCCGCCCATTCTGGCGGGCTTTGAGGGGCTTTACCACCATAGGCTCGTGCAGCTCCGCAGTCCATTTTATATTCACTGCATGAACCAATGGCCGTGCAGTTACACTGCATTACTAAAAAAGGCTTCAGTCATCAGAGAAAAGGGAGTTTTCCCCATAAGCATCTTTAACAAGATGCAGTACGAGTGAAGTATCTCAGGGAACCGAGGTTACGTTAGTAACAGAGCACGTCGATTTTAAAATCTGATTTGAAAAAGGCCAATGTGAAAAATCTATCATTTGAAATTTTCTCAGCACTTTCATCAAAATTACTTTTCTAGCATTTAGTTTCAACCTTTATTGACCTTGTTGGATGATTTGTACTATTTGTATTTCCATTTAAGGTAAGCATACAAAACAGGTTAGTATGTGCTTTGCCTAAAGAGAAGAAAACAGAATAAATGCATTCAAAATAGCACCCACCACGGCAGCTACCTTTGGTTGTTTACCATGTCTTATTATCAGACATTATTGTCTATTTACAGAATTAAAATAGTGTCACCAAAATTCTGCAGTATTCTGGTAGCATGAACAAAGCAATGAGGGAAAGCTTTGTAGCTCATTACTGAAAGTATGACTTAATTGAACGCGGCTCCTTCAGACAGCGGTAAAGCCGCTCTCATTTATTGATGTCTCCCCTAAAAAGCACAAGGAATCTCAACATAATGGGATAATGGCTCTGTAATTGCAGGATTTCATAGTTTATGATTATGTGGTTTTGCTGTCTTGACTACCTTTGATTTTATTATACACTCAAGATGTTCAGAAATGTTCAATGAATTAAATGAAACTGAGGAAACTTCCTTGTGATTAAATCAGGTTTTATAATTTGCTTCAACAGATTAGTTCCAGACTTATTGTATGAACTTAAATTCATTTAGTTATGCCAACCAGATGCAGTGAAAATGAAAAGAAGGATTCAAATTGTGGCCTCAGACCACATGGACTTCCTATGCTCTTGTAACACAGTATTAATTATTACACACACACACACACACACACACACACACACACACACACACACACAGACACACAGACACACACACACACACACACACACACACACACACACAGACAGACAGACAGACAGACAGACAGACAGACAGACAGACATATAGATAGATAGATAGATAGATAGATAGATAGATAGATAGATGTACACTGCACATTTCTAATGCATTTTTAGAAATGTTTAGACCAATTCTTACTATTAACTTAGCTTATTAGCATGTATATTACGAACATATTGGCTGTTTATTAGTACTTATGAAGTACATATTAATGCCTTATTCTGCATGACCATATTTAAGATCCCTTAATTCTACCCTATACCTAAACTTGACAACTACCTTACTAACTATTAATATTGAGTATATTGAGGAATAGGTCATAGTAAATATTCAGTTGATATTGAGAATTGATCCCCAAACTAAAGTGTGACCCTGACGAATGACAGTTTTTTTTGTGTGTGTGTGTGTGTGTGTGTGTGGTTTTTTTTTTTTTTTTTTTTTGTGTGGACAGAAATAAAAAATAACTATATTTTAATTTGGAGTACTAAATTAAATTGACTTCATTAAAAAATAATGCTCACATCAATTAACAAAAAAGATTCACATAGTCCCACCACAAATGGATTAAGCACAGTTCCACTGTACAAATTTAATGAAATGATATTAAGTTCAAGAATCATGTTTCATTCGCCCATTTTAACAGCAATAATATTCATTCTTATTGCTGTAAAATGCACCAAAAAATGGTTCTTACTGCAAAATGCATCACAAGCAAAAACACCAGCCATGGTCAGTGGTGTTTCTTCCAATGCCACTCAGCCACACTATTTTTCTGGAATGGCACAATGCTGACCACCTTCCTCCCTTCCCCCTTTCGCTCTCTTTGCCTCCTGGCAGAGATCACACCCTCAGTAATGAAAAACTCAGCCTGAATCTACCAAAGCAGAGAGAAAGGGATAAAATCTTTGCATTTACTTGATACAGCCCCAGGCATCCCTCAAGCAGAAAAGCAATAATTCTGGCCTGCCATCAGACACAAGGAGAAATAAGATCATATTTCCCTCTGGCAAATTCAAATGCAGCATTGTATGGAACAAATTAACAAACTTAGCTTTTGCTTGCAATGTGCCAGACATCTTATTGACTAACTAGGCATGGATTCCCTCACCACAAAAGACCCTGGGCATTATTCTGGAATGATTTTAATATGCAGATCTAATTGGGAAGGAGGGCTGCTTTGTTTATTAAAATGAAGATGGAGGCCAACCCAACCTATTTTTCTCACATTTCAGAACTTAAGTTACTCTCAGCACATACAAACACTTTCCTAAAAGAGGAAAACACAGGTATTTCTTAATTAGCCATCTATTTTTAGCTTGCAAAGTAAGAAATGTAGTTAACCTTATAAAATACACTCATAACATTCGGCTTTCCTTAGTTTCCCAGCATCAACATTTACATTAGCCTGAGTTCACTCAAGCAGCACTGAGCACTCTGGTCCTTCATTGCAGCACTCTTGATCAGTATATAAAAAACTCCCAGCGTAAATCTAAAGTCATAGTAAAGGACTGTAATACAGTTTTAAAGTGCAGCCGATTAGAGGGCAAAGTCCAGTTTGAAGAAGTTCACTTGGCTGACATTTTTTTTTTACACCCTCGGGCAGCATTGTCCAGTCATGCAAGTTCCAGCATGTGAATAGGGAAAGACACTGTTTGCCAAACTTGCGTTTCCATAACATGGCAAACACCCCATTCAGTCTGACAAAATTATGTAAATGATGTAATCCTTTTTCCAACTCAGTGATTTGTGTTTTTATATATTTTTTCTGACATGGTGGTGTTATATCTTTCACGTGGATGTTATAAGTTGCACTGAATTCCGCCTTCATTTCAGGCAGCAATTTTTTTTTATTATTATTTTAAAGTGGGTGTGATTCTTTATTATACCCACAGTGTGTGTGTGTGTGTGTGTGTGTGTGTGTGTTTTTTTTTTAAGTGAAAGTGACGTGACATTCAGCCAAGTATGGTGACCCATACTCAGAATTCGTGCTCTGCATTTAACCCATCCGAAGTACACACAGAGCAGTGAACACACACACACACTGTGAACACACACCCGGAGCAGTGGGCAGCCATTTTATGCTGCGGCGCCCGGGGAGCAGTTGGGGGTTCGGTGCCTTGCTCAGGGGCACCTAAGTCATGGTATTGAAGGTGGAGAGAGCGCTGTACATGCACTCCCCCCACCCACAATTCCTGCCGGCCCAAGACTCGAACTCACAACCCTTCGATTGGGAGTCCGACTCTCTAACCATTAGGCCACGACTGTTTGTGTGTGTGTGTGTGTGTGTGTGTGTGTGTGTGTGTGTGTGTGTGTGTGTGTGTGTGTGTGTGTGTTTCAGAATTCTTTGATGAATAGGAGCCCTATTTAAATATGGAAATACATAAAAATATTAGAATTTAGAGAAAAATCAAATAAGAAACATTATGACAAAATGAGGAAATATTAACATATTGCACTTCTTTTAGTTTACTAATCAAATGCAAGCTAAATTGTAACATTGATTATGTTAAATCCTTAACATTTAACACAAAGTTATAATTTGTAAGGAGAAAGACAAACATGGTTAATGCTTCAAACCTCTGCCTGTCTTTTCACTTGGCCATCAGTGCTTCTCAGTGAGCAGAAAAAATATCCCTCATCAGATATGGCCTTTGCCTGCTGAGAAGCTGGTCTGACAGAAATTAATTCCTTTCATTTGCTCTTTTCTGCTGACATGGAAGAAGACAGTGGCATGAATCAATTGACAAAAGATCTGGTCCTCATTCAGTCTCCATTTTAAGGCTTTAGCATCACAATTATTTATTGAAATAAAATAACACCAGATATGTGATGAAATGCCATGGTATTTGTGTTTATGGAGCTCACACAAAGAGATGTTCACAGTGCCACTGAGTACGACCCAACAGCTGAAGTGTCCCTTGTGTCACTGAGATGAAACTCACACAGGTATCTGCCCTGTTGCATAGAGCATCAGAAGCTGGATCACAGTCGGCACTCCAAATGTCAGTCAATATGAGAGATTTTCTCCGTATCTGGAATAGGGTATACAGGGAGTGACGCATCCCATCAGAACAAGATGAAGAGAATAAGTCGAAATTTGAAGTAGAAGACAATGTGGCAAATATGTGGCAGAGTGCGAGAGTATGCATGTGTACATAAGGTGTTAAACTTCCTACAGCTCTTCACTGGCCTCTAATTGCTTCACACATTGAACTTGTTTCTGTCAGAGGTAATTACACAGTCTGCCGAAGCCTATTAACAAAGATTCATTCATTCTATTAGGCCTAATTAACTAAGGCTGTTCACCATCATAAATTTTAGATTCAACTTTTCAATCAATAAAGCACTGATAAATCAATACGAGTCCTTGAAGGGACTGGAGGAAAGAAAGTTCCCAAATAAGACACTCTTTAATATCTCAAATGCATCTCCTAAACAACAGTAAGAGCATATTGACATTTTTGCAGGAGTCTTCTCAGATTTTGAGAAAAAGAACTCGGGTAATCTCATAAGTGTGTCTTCTAGAACAAGAACTTGTTAACAAGGCAAAGAGAAGAAAACAAGAAAAAGACCAAGCCTAGAGCAGAGTTTCGATACAAATGACCAGGTCTGATTTCATTTCAGATTTTGAATTCTTTTGGTTATATTTAAATTTCAGTTATGATGTCCATTAACTTACAAATGAAATACCTCTCAGATAATGTTGTAAATGATTAGGAATTAAAAGGAGCATTCTTATATACTGTATATATTTTATTTTTCAAGTAGAAAGTGATATAGAATTTTCTTTTAAAACCTATTATAATATCTTTCTTTCTTCAACTTTAACTTCAACTTTACAACTTTATTTAACAGATATAATAATCGATACAACAACAAAAAAGCATTTCTTTTTGAATTAATTATTAAAAGGACCTGCTCAAGAGAGTGATTTTATATTAAATCAGACTTCACTGATCATGCTGTATGTTTATGATTCACTAAAAAAATGGTTCAAAAGAGTTATTCCTTCCTGAATCAGACTTTGCTGTATTACTGCAATATAATTCTTTGGATTTTAAGAATAAATGTTGAGATTATTCAAATGAAGATCATAAAATTGATATTTTTACCCTGTGGGGTGGTAATAGATATAGCTGTCTCAGAGTATTCCTTCATGAAAGAATATATTTTTACCTGCTCTTGCACAGGAGCTTGACGTGATATCTATTTTTGTGGAATAAAATAGGGCCAAAGGTCCACAGAGGAAGCTTAAAAAGCCATGCTTCACTTACTTCTGTGAGCTGTCACTCAAAACAGGAGTTTATGAGTCAGAGTTCAGCCCTCCTCTCACATGTGCAAACTGAAAATGTGAGGGTAAAAAAATGCAGCGACAACCTATTCATTTACCAAAGGTGAATCACAGTACTTGTAGGAAGAAAACAAATCTGAGGTCTGAAGTGGAATAAGTAAGAATTGAACATCTGACATCCTCTTGAATTCTGAGAGGCCTACGGACATCCCTGAATAAAATGTTGACCCTGGTGGAAAATGATAATTTCAACAGATCGTACCACAGGTCTCACGGTTGCCGCAGGCCTTTGCTACAATCCCAGATGATGTTGATCCTGAACTGTACTGAAGGCCACAAATCCCTGTGAGCAGCCCTGGGGACATGAAGCACCAGCTAAGGAAAGTGAATCACAGGTTACATGTGCTTCCCTTGGTGCCATTGCACACATCCTCCAAGAATAGCGCGACCTCAGAACACCCTTATTCTCATCAATATCAGACACTGAATCTTTCATGATTGGCTACATTTCAGCCATGAAGTGTCAAGAGCTCTCCAAAACTGGGATGATACCAGCAATGAAAAAGATCAAGAGGTCTGGGAGGAGAGCAAATCCAACCTTGTGGAAAAGATGAGGCAAAATGATCCCTGACTGATAGTAACCTGATCTGCACACCACTACAGGGAGTTTAAATTCATCTGCTTCCTCATTTAATGTGCTAAGCAAATTCATCAGAAATATTAAAGGGCAACTTGAGAAATAAAAACAGCTGTTACTTTGATAATGTGGGTGTTTGGTGTCTTTCTATAAATATCCGACTAAATAAACACGGAATGAAGATCACATAAGCAAATGCATTTAAGGGACGTTTCGTATAACATGCTCTATTTCTACCGTATCATTTAGCCTACAGGAATTAAATGCTGGTGAATTACACATGGTTTCACATTCAAAAAGCTCAGAGAGCACATTTCATGCTTTGTATTGGTATGCAGTTGCTCAAGGTTAATGGTGGGCTTCAGGTTGTAGCTCCAGCCCCCTCAAGGCCATCTTGGTGGGGTGGCTTACTGATTTCAGCAGATGCCCAGTGGGAGTTCAGCTCTGGGCATCAACACTAACATCCTGCTCCCGGCAACTCATGGCCACCAAAGACTGTTCGACTAAATTTAGTAATAAAATCATGATGTGATAATAATGAGCTAGCATTGCAATCAAATGTTGCTTACAAATCAGATCACTATTGAGAAGAAGGGTCATAACAAATGTTTTTATTTAATTGTATATGTTTAGTTAAACAAGTGCCATATATTACCTGTAATGTAGATAATGCACTGCAGTGCTAACAATGTGAGACTGACTAGTTGAAAAAGGTTATGAAAAATGTAGTTCAGACTTTATGAATGGCACGCACATATGTGCTCCATCACTCATAAATCAAGTGCACTTTTCCATGTTGTTTCACAGCTTTGGTTAAAGTTGTGCTGAGACCAGCTTTTGATGATTAAAATAAAATAGAGCACATTTTCTTCTAAAAGGCAATAGTGAAAATACAAATGCTAACTGATTTCTTATCAAGGTGGCTAAAAAGTATGCAAAGGACTGCTACTACAGTATATGGTTTTATTAATCTGCTTTCTAGAAAACTTAATTCTGATTGATCAACCGCATTTTTTAGTCAAATAGATCAGAGTTTATTAAGCAATAAAATGCAATGAATAGAAAACAAAAAATAATTAAATTAATAATAATAATAATAATATTGTTAAATATTATTTTTTATAAATATAATTAATTAATAATAAATAATTAGTCTTAACACAATCAATTAAAATACAATAAAACTTTTAAATAAAACAAACAAATAAAACAATTCAACATTTAGAATTATAATTCATATAAATAAAAAGCACAATCAGGCAGTTTATTCTTTAAATGTGTTTTGTTAATAAATTGTTATGAGATTATTTTATGTTGACACGTTTTTTATGTAAAACCATGATCAGCTTCTTTTAATCTTCATTTTGACACTTTTTGTCAGTTATATTTATTTTATTCTAAGTTCTTTATTTTTCTTTATTTTTTTATTTTTTTAATCAGACCACTTGGAATTCTTCACAGATAATTTTTTTTATTTTTTTGTATTTTATTACATAACTTGGTTGAAGACATAATGAATGTTCATGCCCTAAAGTGTGAAAAGCATTAAAATAATTTGTTTAATTAATGTCCTAATAGACCAAAGAATAAGACCATGACATGCTCAATTTAAAATCTGTGACTGACTAATGAGCACAGCAACAAAAGATGAAACTCAGGAGAGAGTAATGCAGATCCTCACCACATGCAAATGTAAACTCATGCATGCCCAGCTCTCTTGATCTGCGCTCCTTCACCAAAGGTGAAGGATGTGACCCATTGTGTCTCTCACCTGTCAAACACCATGGAAACACAACAACACATGCAAACTAGACTGATACCTGAATCCCCTTGAAGGCTCAGTCTGACAGCGGATCCATTACCGTCTCATGCAGAGAGATGATAAAATACCCCAGCTGAAGCTCAAGGCTTATTCTTTACCATGTATGAATGACCCACAGCAGAAGATCAAAGGATGGACATGCCACTAACCATAAGAGATCTTCTTGTATAGTTATCCCTTACTCACAGTGGGATATTTGAAAATATAATGTGAATCAGCCCTACTGAAAGACATTTCTGTCTACCATCCAAGTACTCCGCATGTACCAGTAAAGCAAACAAATAAAATACACAATCAAATTGTTTACTTTTGACTATTACTACCATAATGGAAAACTACAAAATATATGCAATTTAGGTTACTCTGCAGACATCTTGGTAACATCCCCAGGCAGCTATTCAAGCAACAGACACACAAGTACAGCTCATTTCTACTTGAAAGGGGAATAGCTACAATCTTTAAAATTGCTTGATAAAGTTATTTCAAAAACATATTTCAAATCCCTCATCATAAATCATAAATTTAGCTTCTTCACCTCATATCATGCTAAAAAACTGTATTTTTCAGGCTGCCATATTGAGCAGTTCCAGCATTTCATAACATCTTGCTATCATTTCCAACTTTATTTAATCCTAATTATTGCTCTTGATGAAAAATACCATATTATAATATTACTATTAATCTTAATGTTATTAAATCTCAGACACATCTCTATGCACAAAATATTTAGACAATTAACACTTGAATAGATCACCAAATATTCTTCAATTAATAAATGGATTTATCATTTAAATAGCTTTACATTTTTATGGTGAGGAAACCCACTCAATCAAAATAGGATATAGCTCTGAAAACTTAATTTGTGTGTTACTGGAGTTCGAGAGGTCGATAGGAACTCCGAAGACAAAGATGCCTACTGAAGTACACGATTTCACTATCCGGACCCTGTTAGGGAGACAAACACTCAACAATAGCTTGTTGTTTAAACATGTAATTAAATTTAACAGTAAGTAAAGAAAGTGCAGAATAAATGGTGTAGATATGCATGGGAAAGCACAGAACAGAACAAAAAAGGATTTGAGGTCAGTGGGCAATGATTTAACAATGATAGCATATTCTATTAAGATAATATGCAAGGATTGTGAGTAACAAGCACTGGTTTACAATAAACCTATTGTCATACTTGGCATTGACACTACAATCATTGTTGCTACTTCATTTTTGTGTTTTTGTATTCATAATTAAATTCATATTTCACCTATTGGTTATTATTTTTTTTTTTTTTTTTTTTTTTTTCAAAGACTCAAGCTATGTTAAGTTAAGGCACTAAAATAAACAGGAAAATGGAAATAAATAAATACTAAATCTGAACTACAAGTCAAAAAAAAAACAGATCAAACCCAAATAGTAATATTGAAAAAAAGCACATAGCAAAATTTTTTTTTTTTTTTTTTAAATCAAATAAAACTGAAAATAGAAAAATAAAAGCACTATACTATAAGAATAAAAAAACACTATACTATAAGATATATATATTTGTCCATATAATGAAAGCCAATGGGGGCCAGTGTTATTTTGGACCGCAGTAACTCTGTAACATTTTAAATTTTACCTTCTTTTGTGTTCTGCAGATGAAAGTCATTACGTTTTGGAACAACATAAGAGTGCGTAAAAGATGACAGAATTTTTTCATTTTTGAGTGAACTATCCCTTAAAGCCATATCTGAATCCAACACTGCCATTACATTTCAGTCTGAGATGCCTCCATTTGGTTGATTTAAAGTCAGTATTCTGTATTCTCCTCTACCTATAATACCCCACAATTCAGCAATTCAGTGGTTGAAAGAAGAAAAATGGCATTTGACATTTGTTTAAAGAACGTCCAGTTCTATTTCTCCAAAGATTATCAGTGTAATCATTGCATTTGTCTCTAATGCTCGATTAAATTTTGTTCAAGATCATCAAATGAGATGTAGCGGTGCCTTGAAAGTTTTCTTCAGGAAGTAAGCTCATGCAGAAACAGTCAGTTGGCACTGACTGACAGGGTGGCAAAGCAGCTGCCTTCTTTTTCGGATACACCCATAGAAAAGTGACACACTAAGGAGGAACTAAATACAGTCATGGAAGAGTGGATAAGAAGGATTTACAGATGGTCTTTGAACACAAACATCCACACAGACACTCACTCACACAAACAAACACCACCAACCATATTCACGAACCAGCTGCAATCGCTGCTTTCAATCCAACATCAGTAGAAGAGAAGGCGGTAGACAACTGTGAGATAAAGGCGGGATAACATCGGTATCAGAACACAGCCTAACAGCACTCCCTCAGCCCTGACAACAGCTAGTGACAGGCAGACGGGACACAGAGAGGGAGACATATGCGCGATGGTGTATAACGCTGCTCTGACATCCTCTTAAATCTGCTCCGTGTTAGCGTCTGATTAGCAAAAACATGTCTATTTCAGGATGAGAATAATTCCCACTGATGAGACTCGGCTACCAGGCTCAAACACATGCAGACTTTGTCATAAGCAGCTCTCCAGCAAAGGCCTTTCAGGCAGCCATGGGTTGAAAGGGGTGTCTAGACTAATCCGCAGATTCTACATCTGAAATCATCAGCCATTTGCTGTACATTCGTTCCTGTTTGGGATTCAATGGAGTCTAGATTCTTTTAACGCAGGGATGTAACTTCCTGACGAGACATATCTCTGAAGCCTGTGCCTATCTTTACAAAGCAGCTTTTGATGCAGCCTTTTTGCACCCCGGCTTGTTCCTCTTTCACAAATGAGCGTTTTATTGTTGAATCCACACAAGATACTTCCCTGAAGCTATATGGTTTCTTTCCTCTGAGTTGAACTTCAGTATGCTCAAAAATATTCTTCCGTCAATTAGCTGCTTGCTAATGGACGTTTTTCTGTGCTGCGACACTCGGCACAAAAAACGCTACTGTGCCGGGGTCTCATAACATGTTATTTGTTAAAGATGGCCAAAAGTGCACAGAAACCTCGTTCCAATGAACACATTTAGCTCTTTCGACTGCCTAACAGGTGCATACAATCAAGCACACCGGCATGCAATCTCCTTACGCAAACATTTACTGTAGAATAGCATCTTTTTCTATTCCAGCATGATAAGCCTTTGTCATCAAAGCAAGAACCATATAGAAACACAAGGTCTGCAGCAGCTGAAATAGAAGAATTTATGAATGCATAGCTTGTGACATTTACAAATCTTTATAAATCCATTATATTATAAATATTTTTGTATTATAACATTTTACTATTATAAAGATATTCTTGACATGTCTATTCGTATCCTAATCGCATCCTAACAATATACAAAAAATGCAATGGGCAGATAAACGCACAGTGGCAAGTAGTTTTGTATACAACATACCATTTAAAAAAATCTATACATACTTTTCAAAAGTTTGAGGTCAGTGTCAATTTATTATTATTTTTTTTAATATTAATCCTTTTATTCAGCAAGAATGTGTTAAATAAATTAATTTCAAGTAAACATTCAAGTAGACATTTATTTCAAGTAAATGATGTTGTTTCAAATTTTCTATCAAAGTATCCTGAAATGCATCCCAGTTTCCATGAAAATATTAATCAGCACAAATGCTGCCAACACGCCTAACATCTCACTGATGCTTGCATCTGAACAGGAGCAAATCCCAGCACATGTTTCTAACATCCAGAAGAAAGCCTTCAAAAAAGAGTGAAAGCTGTTAAAGGGGGAATTCACCACTGGCAAGATGGGTTCTTAATAAAACTTGGCTGTATGCAGTAGAAATGAGGAAAGAAAATAAAATTAAATCAGCACTACATGACTAGAAAATCATGTGGCATTCCCTTAACGAAAAAGGTAGGAAAGCTTTAACACCCATTTCTGACTGTCGATACTGTCAAATATAATATCTGACTGGCAATCTGACTCTGGAGCAGTAAAAAGTCAGCCAGATGACGCAAAAGGACTTTTGCTGACAAACAAATGGGGATAATATTGATTACATAACATGGTGGTTTAAATCTAATCTTTTAAAGTACAATGCTTGTGCAAAACACAGAAGGGTTATTTTATTGTTTAACCAGAAACAATTTCAAAAGTCTGTGGTATGACACCAAAGGACTATTGCTGTTAAATAAATTGGGATATCTTGGTGTAGGAAACAAAGAAAAAAAGTACACGTTGTTTATTTACATATACTACTGACGTTGTAACAATACACAGTTTGTTAAACTTACCCTTTAAAGGAATATTTCACCCAAAATTGAAAATCTGCTGAAAATTTACTCAGCCTAGTGAATGGGTGCCATCAAGAATGATAGAGCAAACAGCTGATAAAAACATCACAATAATACACAATACTAAAGTCTATTAATTAACATCTTGTGGAATGAAAAGCTGTTTGTTTGTAACCACTAACATATTTGAAAATTTCACTTAGAACTATTTGGACTGTTTTCACGTAAACAGTACTTGATCGATGCATATTTCTCACCTGATTCAGGCGAGACATCTTTTTCACTGGAGAAAGTGAAAGTGAAAAAAAAAAGTGAAAGTGACGTGACATACAGCCAAGTATGGTGACCCATACTCAGAATTTGTGCTCTGCATTTAACCCATCCAAAGTGCACACACACAGCAGTGAACACACACACACCGTGAACACACACCCAGAGCAGTGAGCAACCATTTATGCTGCGGTGCCCGGGGAGCAGTTGGGGGTACGGTGCCTTGCTCAAGGGCACCTCAGTCGTGGTATTGCCGGACACGAGATTCGAACCAAAATGTATAAAAGATTAATATTTTAGCCAGAGGCAACGTTTCTTACAGCACCCATTCACGGCAGAGGATCCGTTACTGAGCAAGTGATGTGATTGTAAATATCTCCAAATCTGTTCCAAACAAACTCATCTACATTGGATGGCCTGAAGGTGAATACATTTTCATCGAATTTTCATTTTTGGGTGAACTATCCCTTTAAGAAAGACCAAATACATATTAATGCCATATTAAACAAACATATATGGGTGAAGTGTACAGATCTCAACACACTTTTGGCCATGAAGTTCATCTACAACTGGTCCACATACAGTGATGTGACATACAGACTAGTATGGTGACCCATACTCGGAATTCGTGCTCTGTATTTAACCCATCTAAAGTGCACACACACAGCAGTAAAAACACACCCGGAGCAGTGGGCAGCCATTTATACTGCAGCACCCAGGGAGCAATGTGGGGTTTGGTGCCTTGCTCAAGGGCACCTCAGTCGTGGTATTAATGGTGGAGAGAGTGCTGTACATTCACTCCCCCCACCTACAATTCCTGCCGGCCCGAGACTTGAATTCGCAACCTTTGGATTACAAATCCGACTCTCTAACCATTAGGCCACGACTTCCCCATTCCTAGTTAGAGAGTGCAGCTAGAAACAATCACACTAAACTAAAGATAACTGATGAAACAGAGAAAGTGCATGACTGAATTCATTTGTCATAGGAAACACTGCAATCACAAACATACTTTCAATAAGGCAGAAGCTTTAATGCAGTCTATAACTTAAGAGCTGACACAGTAATGAAGGAATACAACACAATATAGTATGTTTTCTGCAATAATCGTTTGTTTACACATTTATAGATAGATGTTCCCTTTCCTGTTCACAAAATAATTTGGAAACCATGTTAAGAAAATGCTACACAAGAGTGCTGTAAGTTAAAGCGGTTAAATCGGAAAGCTTTGTCAAAATTTTGATGGCAAAACAATTATTACCGTCCAGCTGTAGGAAAGTTTTTTTTGCTGTAGTGTGGCTGCCAAAGTGGAAATGCCAAGTCAGGACTGAACAGATTTCTCCATAAAATGAGCAGTTTGGCAACCAATTATCCCTTTCATCACAGTATGAGAACAGTGAGAGACAGTTGCTGTTATATACGGCCTTTTAAATGGGGAAAAAAAGCTTAATGGAAAACCAAACCATGTTGCTATATCTTTCCTGGGCTGCACCCACTTCCGTGCTTAAATATTAACATTTTAAAGCATCCTTATGATATAAGATCATAAAAAATAAAGTGCACTATACTGGCTCTAGAGCAGCGATCAAAATACCCTCACAGAGCAGCAAGAAGGTAAAGTTCTGAGAAAAAAAAAAGTTTAAAAACTAAAAATGATATATTTTTAAACTAATTATAATCCAGACACACACATACACAAGTTGGGTTTCCATGTTATATGGGGACATACCATAATGTTTTTTCTACTGTACAAACTGTATTTACTATCACTCTATCCCAACCCTACTCCTAAACCTACTTTTCACACAAAACTACAGGCAATTTTAGATTTCCAAAAGAAAACTTCATTCTGTTTGATTTATAAGCCTGTTTCCTCATGGGGACCAAAACATTTCCCCACAAGGTCAAGGTTTATAGATATTGCCTTCTTTGTGTGTGTGTGTGTGTGTGTGTGTGTGTGTGTGTGTGTGTGTATGTATGTCGGTGTGTGTGTGTGAATACCACCTTACCTGTTTTTTTTTTTGTTGTTGTTTTTTTTTTTTGTAATGCACAGTGTGTGTATAAGTGTTTTTTTTTTTGTTGTTGTTTTGTTTTTTACAAATGCATAAATGTAAATTATAAAGTCCCAATTCAGTACAATCTATTATGATCAATGCAACTGCCTTCCACCATAATTTTTTAAAATAATTTTCTCCAACTTGAAATTTTCTTTCAACCCAAACTACAATGCACTACAATGTATATCTGCACTGATCATTTAATTCTGTAAATGTCAAAACAAAAAAACATGACTTAAAAGCAGCATTGTTTTCTGACAGAGCAAGCCCTTCCTAACCATGTTGCTGTTCTTTGTTGTTATGTACACTGGCATGCATTGCCTCATACCACTCCAACGATAACATTACATTAAAAACCTTCAACAAAATCAAGCTAAATTAAACTGCTACTAACTATAGTGTGCTGCACAGCCAAGAAATATTGAAACGGAGAACTCAAAACCCCAGAAAAAGAGCGAACTGACTGTTAATGACTGTCAGAAGAGCTTGCCAGCTCAGAGCGGATTCTGCTAACCAGAGCTGATTGTCATTCAGCTTGAGTTCTGAGGGAAGCTGTGTTAAGAAATAACTCTGCCCCATCTGTGATCCAGCTCTTCTTCTGTGAGACCCATTAAAGCTGAGAGTTAAGTAGAGGTATCTGAGCTCATCTGCACTCAGATACCTGCATCGCTGCGCTCCACTGCTCAGTGGGGGTGATAGCGTTACGGCTGACCGAACGCCAGCACTCGCCAAAGGGGTCGATGATAGGATGTGTTTACAGATCTGTGTCAGGTCACCAAGTCACAGTGGGTCACCTACTTTCTGATGCTCATGCATCTTCTCAAAGCCTAGGCTCCACAACCAGGGTGAGTGTCTGGAGACTCAACCCAAACAGAGAGAAATACTGGGAAAGGTTTAATTCCACCCAACTATTGGCAAATGTTAATTTAGAATTTAAGCCTGATGTAAAGCTCAAAGTAATTGTAGGGGATCAAACCATAGCACCATTTTATTTTTTAATTTTGCTGTTCTAGCAGTCATATATGCCTTTGCAAAACAATAATAATAATAATAATAATAATAGAATAAAGCCAAATATTGATTATATAACATGGTAGTTTCAGTGAACTAATATTTCAAAGTACAATACTTGTGTAAAACACAGAGGAGTTCTTTTCTTTTTAACCAGAAACAATGTGCAAGGCTAAAAGATTACTTTAATAAAGACTTTCCACAATAAAAAGTGGACTATACATTGCTTTTTTTGTACCTTCACCATCTCAATCTGACATGAATCACCAGGGGAGGACCAAAACAGAAGCTAAAGACAAATCATAAATGTGGAGCCACAAGCAGAAATCGAAAAAGATGAGTAAAGTATTGACATCTTTTCAGGGTTATAAGACAAACCTCAATAACAGCCCAAATGCTTTTTCAAATATCTTTTCAGAAAACCAATGTCACTCAAAAAGATGAGTGATTTTTTGGAGTCTTTTAAGTGTTATCAAGCGAGAAACTCTTTTTTTTTTTTGTTGCACATGAATATGAAACAACTCTATTCAGGGGCCATATTCACAAAAGATATTCTTAAGACAAAAAAAAAAAAATTCTTAGAATAAATAAAATAAAATAAAAAAAAACCTTATGATGTTCTCTGAGAAAATTGTGACATCATTTGATTCATGTTATTCCTAATATGTGTGGCTCATTATCTTTCTTCTGTGGAAGACAAAAGAAAATTTTCTGAAGAATTAAAAAAAAAATGTTCATGGCCATCGACTTCCATTATGTACAATGAGACATTTCTACAAACAAACAAATAAATAAATAAACAGTTTTGGGTGAACTACAGATGGAATTTCCTATCAAGGCTCTCTATAAGCCCACAAGAATGATAAGTCTTCAAGTATAAATAAAATGTTGTAGTAGTAGAGGTATCATGTATGTATGTATTAAATGTAGCTAGTATTACAAAATTGAAAATTTTATATAAACAACACCCCAAGAAATGTATTAAACATCTCATCTATGTAAGACAACAGTGAGAATATTTTACTGTCAAAAATTTTATTTATGATTAAGACATTTTTTCAAGAATTTAAATTCTTAACTATTTTTTTTTTTTAAATGTAAAACTGTTTTCCTTTTTTATTTTTGCTTTTCTTGAGAAGTGTTCAGTTTATACAGAAATAAAGGTAAGAAGTCCTAAAGAAGTATTTTCAGGAATTTAAATAAAAAGGTTAGAAAAAAAATTTAAGATAAGATTAATTTTATTCCTTCAGATATTAATTGAATCCAACCCCAAAAGAGTCTACGATCTTCACGTCAGAGCAAATGAGTACATTTTTATAAGGCTATTATTCTAATCTCTAAACTCTATTCTAATCTCTTTTTTATTCTATTTTTCTAACGGTACTACTTGGGCTTGGAGAACCCTGATCATATCTCTACAAAATAAAACCAAGTGCAGAACAGCTTAATTCACTTAACCATACTACTTATTATAGTCCCTGATCCTTGAGTATAAACCAGAATATAAACCTCTTGTTTTGATAAACCTCTTCATTAGCCTGCTATATCTAAGCACAGTTATATCTGTGGGTCTAAAACAGCATCAAAAAGAGGTCTATAAATATTGTGTAAATATAAATCAGTGTATGGTTTTCATCTCTAAAAGGCTTTAAATTTTAAATGTAAAATGAACAAAATTGACAATGGAACAGGCATTCAAGCAAACAGTGATTTGAACCATACACTGCATTATCTCTGCTAGCCTGTGATTTGAAAGGCAGTACGTGGAGCAGCACTGATGGATCTGAAAGGAGTCTAATAATTGGGAGCCAGAGTCAGATGTGAGAAGATAAACTAAGAAAGGAAATGTCTGTGCTGCCGTCGGGTCAGAGTTCCTACCCGGTGAAAGAGGGAGCCTGGCCCTCCAATCGGGTGCTGCGATCGGGAAACATTGATTTATGTGTTGCTATCAAGTGATGCTGGGATGGCCATCCCTCTTTTCATCTGTTCCAGAGGTTTGGTTTTCCTGCACAAAGAGCAAACAAACACAAAAAAACACCCAGCCACCCTGCCAGATCTGCAGGCGCTGGGGGAGGTAATCCCTTTGTGTGGCTTTCAAACAGAGCTGTAGATTCAGGCTCTCATCCATTCTAGGTGATTGGTAATTTAACTTGCTTTCGGGCCCCGCAGACGGAAGAGTTTGCCAAGTGTCATAGGGGTTTCTTATCCGTATTGAGTTTCCTGGTTGGGATTAGTGTAATGGGGAAGCTTACGGCAAGTGTCCGCAGTCGTTTCTGGGATCAAACTTGATTTAATTGCTTTGCCTTCTGTTTTTTGTTTGTTTTGTTTTTTCATCTGAAAGCCGAGACCAACAGCTTGAGTGGTATGAGTGGTTTCATCCTTCTAAGTATTCACCACTACTACTCAACTCTAAACCTCACTCATTTGACAAGGAAGTTTACCACTATACATAGAAGAAAAAAAAACATTAAAGTCAGTGTTAAATTAAAATTGAGTTTATTTATGTTTATAATGCATGCTACTGGTCTCATTGTAAATCACTGATCATCATTACTCTAAGTAAATAAATAAGTGAATACATAAATATCTTCATAATTTACGTAAGCAGCAGGCTAAATCACACAAGCATTTCATTTTGAGAAAAGAATTAATCATTTATGTTTCTCAATTTATTTTTGGCTTCCTTTAAATTATTTCCTAATTCAGAATATGATCAAATATTGCGCATGTGGACATTTTCAGGGAAGCTGGATATTTGAAAATTTTTTAACTCATATACTCAAACGACCAACATTACTTGAATAAAAATTATCTGTGAATCTCATTCAGCAAAATGAAGTCACTAAAAAATCCGATCTTCCCAACAAAGCCATGCTATACACACCAACACAGTGACTGTGAATGTGATATTCATTTTATACAACAAAATCAATAAACAACAACATTCAGTTAATGTTGAACAACTCTATCCCAAAATGAACATTTTGTCATTAATCATTTACCCCTATGTCGTTCCAAACCCGTAAAAGTCTTAGGGAACACAATTTAAAATATTTTGGATGAAAACAGGGAGGCTTGAGACTGTCCCATAGACTGCCAAATAAATAACAGTGTCAAGCTCAGAATTGCCAAAATGGTGCTACGCTGATTTGGAGAGACACAGAGGAGAGGAATTGTTGGATAAAGTTGTTATTTTTGTTTTCTTCGTGTACAAAAAGTATTCTCGTAGCTTCATAATGTTAGGGTTGAATCACTGATGGCAGATGGACTATTCAGACAATGCTTTTCATACTTTCCTGGACCTTTTCACTGTTATTTATTTGGCAGTCTATGGGACAGTCTCAAGCCTCCCTGTTTTCATCCAAAATATCTTAAATTGTGTTCCGAAGACAAACAAAGCTTTAACGGGTTTGGAACGACATGGGGGTAAGTGAACAATGACAAAATTTTCATTTTGGGATGGAGTATCCCTTTACATTTCCTTTGCTAAAAAATAAATATTTCCAAACAAAGCCAAAGAAGGAGTGCCTTTTCAGTGTCACCAAGCCATACACACTGCATGGTGGGTCTTCCAGAATGAATCAATGTATATGAAGGAATTGGTTGAGTAAATGATTCAATGAGGATTGAATATTTAAGGACACTATAAGTACACATAACTTGTTTCATTCCTGAATTAATTATTTAATGAATCAGTTGAGTGACTGATTCAGTGATTCACTCACAAAATACAGCCCTTGTTTTATTCCTGAATGAATCTGTGTTTTTGAACATGAAATCGGTTCAACAAAATGTTAATTTGTTTTATATATTTTTTTTTAATACAGTTGCTTGTCACCACCAACTGGCTTAACAATGTAACTTGCAATAGAAAATTAGGTAAAAGTAACATGGCTTGAAAGGAATTTATATTGTTCTTAAGGAACAAGAAGTGAACAATCAGTCAAAATGTGATTTAAATAAAATTAAAGTGATTTGAGGGCTTCCAGCTATGGCTAATCAAGCCATGTGGTCGGAAATATGGTAGATTAAAAATGCATTGAATAGAATGTAAGTGCATTCATTGGATTGTACAATTATGCTAATATGGAAATAACAGCTGCTGATTTAATAATTCATGGCCTATGCCCCTTCAGGGAGACAGAGACACAAGATCAAGTGAAGGCACATATGACAAGAAGAAGATGGAACTCTATGTGGAGCGAAAATGAAAGAAATGGCCAGGGCATTTACCTGAGTGCAGAACGTTGTCTGTTGATTAAAAAAAAAAAAAAATTCTGAAAATTATCTGAATTTAATTTCACCCCTAAATACCCAGTAAGGATGACGACATGCATAATAAAGACCAGCTAATTCTTAGATTACCTCATTTGGCTGATGCTTTTCAACAAGATCGTCACAGGTTGCACATTTAGACTGTTGAAAAATCTCATATACTGTACTATTTGTGCAGGGATGGACAGTATTTCAGATACATATATTTAAAATACATATTTGAAATACAAAAAACTATTTGTTACTATAAATGTATAAGTATAAATGTTACTTTATTTGCGGGGCGGGCCAAATAATTTCATAAAAGGTTGGAAAAAAACCTGAGCCGTGCATCACTAGTGTACATGTAATACTCATGGGAGTTGTAGTTTCAGATGCCTTTTAAAAACACTACAATTATTCAACCCGCCAAAGTGGCTAGTTGGAGTCACTGTGTTACCCGCCATGAGCAAAATCCACCCGCATTTGGGGGGTTGGCGGGTGTTAATGTCAAGCCCTGTACACAACCCACACAAAAGAATCGAATCGTGTAAAACCCGGTAAATTTGAGATTATGATTTGTGACATTAGAACAAAACATACTGTATGAATAACATATGTATAACACTAAATTGAACAACAATAATAATTGAACAATAGTGATTATTGATTACAATACTGATACAAACATTGATGAATGGTACACCACAAAAACAAATCTTTAGCTTTTGGTTTTTGGTAGTACTAATTTGGATAAACTTTATGTACAACAAAATAAACTTTACCTGAAATAAATATAAAAAAGTTTATACAGTATATTTGATATTTGAAGTAGTTATACATTTTAAAAAAGTAGTTTTAACAGCTCAAACTGAAGATTTTAAAGTCATATCTGTCGGTCGGACGGATGGTCGGACAGACAGACAGACAGATAGATCGCTCATTCTTAGCATGTTGCTAGCACGTTTAGCATGTTTCTAGCATGTTTTTAACATGTTTAGCATGTCGCTAGCATGTTTACACATTGTTAGCATTATATTTGCTAACATTATTGTTAGCATTTCATTTCTTGGTAAAGAAATAAAAGCTAAAACTGACACTTAATAAAAATAAATAAATATATATATAAAAAGGATATAAAGCTAATACTAAAATTACACTTATTCATTCTCATGCAAACTAATGCTCATATCAACAGGTTATTGAGCTGAAAAAATTAAGTGCAATTTACTATCATTAGCTCGCCAAAATTGTTTAAGGACACTTCCAAGCAAGTACTCAGAATGTGTGCACTTTAAGTGTGACCTTTTTTGTCAAGATCACTAGTGTTTGAAAGGTACACAGCCTATGCTCCAAATCCAGCCCCTCCCCTTCACCACTACTGCATTCCTGCAGGACAGATCTCACCTTGAAAGGTGCCCAGCCTCAAGACCCCAAATTTAAAGCTACAAAATAACTATTTTCTCTAAAGCAGAAACTTTTAATCTGTAGCTTAAGCGAGGATTGACAGGAAACTTGCATGCTTGCTCACTGCCACACATCAGAGAAGACGAAAAAGGTTACGGGGGGAAAAAAAACCTTTTAGCAACAGCTTCGTTCAAATGAACACAGAGCCGAGAATACGCATATTTTTGTGTTCTTAGCTGAGCTAAACACTTTATGACACCTATGACAAATGAAATGCTAGTATGCTGAGACCAGCAGAAATGTCAAGCTGAAAGAAATCTGTCCCAAACGCTCGGAACAGTTACCACCCATGGAGTTCTTACATCAGGTCCATTTTCAGATGATTTACAATCCATGGTTTCTGGAAAAAACATTGTGCTGCATATTGACAGCTTTATGGCTTTGTGTTTTGTGGCTCCAAGGCTATTGTTTGTTTTCTTCCTGTCTACCTTTCCTTCTTTAACCTCTAAAGTTTCCATTACTGTACTAATGTCTCTCAAACAAACCTTACTGAGCACTCTCCTCTCCATGTGTTTTTACAAAGTATCTCATGCTAGCTGTGATGCTCCGGGATCAGGTATCGTCCTGTCACTACTAATCTCAGACACCATTTAACAAAAACCTAAAGTGAGCCAGGAACAGCTGGTGTTTTAAGAGGCTTTGTGAATATGGGCCATTGTTATTACAGAAAAACTAGAAATCAGCGAGGGTTGGGTTAAGCTGCCTGCTGGCTGGCGGCAGGCCAGTGGTGAGAGTAGTAAGGAACTGCAAGGTGGTGTAAGATAGCCAAGGTGGGAGAGAACTAAACAGACAGTAGGGGGTTAGACAGTTGACTGTGTCTCTGTAGGGGGGGTTCAAATGTTTGGAGTGAACCGCAAATTGCAACAAGTGAGATGGGCCGTGTCGGTGAGATGGTTTTGATGGGTTTCTCAAGTACAGTTTTCTTTTGAAATTTCTATTCATCAAAGAATTCAAAAGAAAAATGATTAAAAATTTACAAAATTATTAAGCAGCAAACATTTTTATTTTATTTTTTTTTCTGTGAGATATGTTTCTTGAGCATCAAATCAACATATTAGAATGATTTCTGAAGAATCATGTAACACTTAAGACTGGAGTAACTAATCACTAATCACTAAACACAGAATATAATAATTAAAAAAAAAAACAATTGTAATTTATCCATCTGCAAACTTACAACCATGAAGCAAAATTAAACATGTAAATATGTAAAAATATTTTTTACATCCTCCCTGGCCCCTAACAGCCTCTTAGACCACAGTTTGAACATTTCTGAACAGAAGTTTTTTTTTTTTTTTTTTTAGTTAAAAAAGGGATGAGCGTTTAAATGTGTCCAACCCAGACTTCCTGTTAGACAATAAACCAATATCCATTTTGAGACATTATGGAAATACTGTTTCTCCAACTCCCAAACTATTCCTAGAAAAATACCAACGGACTGTTAAAAACATCACGTCCTCTCAGAATGACCTAAAGTCTCAGATAAAAGACTAAGTGCAGCACTGACCTGAGCAAAACAACATCTAGCAATTATGAATCTACTCAATAGCTCACTAAGTGATAGAAGAAGCCAGCCGTATTGAACAGAAGTCTGGTAAATCTCGCCAGCAGCATCCCGCTCGGCCCACAAACTTAGATTCGCAGTCTTCTGTTCAGTCTGTTGGCCTTTAATTAACTATTGATTGGCATGGCGTTTTGAGAAACCTCCACTAATAAAACTATAGCCACTGCAGGTCAGAGTGGTGTTCAAACTTTTATGACAAAATGAAGCTGGCAAATAAAAGGATGCTGACCTTGTGTTGAACAGATTTATCCATCCACATATATAAGAATAGCATGTTTTCACGTATGTAGACTTTTTGAAAGGGGAAATCTGGTGCAAAAGGTTCTATGCTGTAGTACAAAGTTTATTTTATCTCTCAGCTAAAGAGAGCAGCTGCAAAGGAAGTGTACAGTAGGTCTAGGGTACATCAACATGGTGTGGTGCCTCGATTGGCATCAAATGAACAGCCCACTGGTTCCTGTTTTGGAGCCAATATTTACCCAAGGATTAATCCTCTTTAAAAAATTCAGCGTTGGCAAGATGGCAGCTTTGAAGACTGCTAGGCCCTTCAGAGGGATTACCTGCCTTACTGACAGGATATTTCACTGACATAGCAGTTACCCTTACCGCAGTATGATTGCAGTATTATGTCAATTTAGGCAGTAAAACACACTGTTTGTGTAGTACAAAGATTTAGCATTGCACAATTCTGCACAGTACTGTACTGTAATTATATACTTAAGTACTTAAAGGGGTAGTTCACTTTCAAATGAATTGTCATTATTTAGTCATCCTTGATAATATCTCAGTCTTCCTTACATATAGCTATGATGTAGATTCAGAAGACTTTTATATGAGGACACAAACTTCATGATAACCAGAGCTGTTTTGAAAGATCACTTCAAGAAATTTCCACCATTTTGTTTGAGAAAAACTGAAATTGCAAAACTGAAACTCAAAGATCTTAAGAAATTATGACATAAATATTACTATTGTACACTAAAATGTACTTCTCACAGTGATAGTAATAATATTTAAGGGATATCATACAACCAAGATATTTTTCATCCATGTTTTAATTTATACAGTTCTGTTGTACAGTATCTTATTTGACCAAAAAAAAAAAATTCAATGTTTTGTTGTAAATTAATGATTATATTTTAATGATTACAATTTAAAACATTAAATTGTTCAAGTTTTAATAATTTGTTTCATTTGACACCATTTTTGATTATAAATTTTTATTAAATCATAAAACACAAAATCCAGGAAAAAATCAAATGGTAAATTAATATTGTGATAAATACTGACATTGTATGATATGGAGAAAAAAAAGATTGTGATAATATTTTGGGCATATCGCCCAGACTAGTACTGCATAATTTCACAAAAATGTGAAGCAGCAAAAAAAGACAAGAAATGTTTATGGAGCACCAAATCAGCATATTAGAATGATTTCTGAAAGATCACGTGACACTGAATACTGGCGTAATGGCTGCTGAGAATTCAGCTTTGCCATCACAGGAATAAATTAAATTTTAATATGTAGAAAACAGTTATTTGAAATTGTAATAATTTTTCACGATATTGCTTTTTCAGTATTTTTGACCAAATAGATCTAGCCTTGGTGAGCATGAGAGACTTCTTTCAAAAACATAAAAAGAGTTAATTGTTACAGAATCATAAACACAAGCAGACATGCAGTACGGCTATATTTTAGTAATGTATAACTGCAGCTGTTGGCATAGCAACGGTTACAGTTTTTTTAGTGTTGCTGTTGTACTGCGTCCAGTTCTCTACACTTGTACAATTCAATAACTGCTGTTATTTCTGCATGGATCATGATGGACATTCAAGGGCTGATGGGAGATCTACTGCTGGAAATGATGAAAGGAAAAAAAAAATCACCTCTGATGCTCGAGGAAACTGCGGCTATTATCACCAGTCTAGTATAGGGATATTAAAAACACCCACATGTGCTGTCTAATAAGACTTTAATGGGCCTATTAAACATTGCACAGTATGTTTTTAAATGATGCTTTATTTAAATCTACATCTTTGATGAGTTAATTAATTGGAGATGACTTGTAAACATGTAAAAAAAATATGTGAGTCTCAGATATTCACATCATTTGGATTACCTAACTTTTCAAATATTCACTCTATTAGGTCCTTTGGAATCTAGCAATTCAATATCTTTACTTTAATGAATTCCTGATTGGACTGGGAGCACTAATAAATTACTTTATTTTAACTTTAATAAATGCTATTCAGAGATCAAAAGGGAATACTAAGAGAGAAAAATGCAATCAGTATCCAACATGTTGCAAAACAACTGTGCAGTTAGATCTGAATCCTGCTGGATAGCTGTCTGAGTTGGCATGGGAAATTTGGGACAGATCCATATGAATATATTCAGCGAATATGGACACAGTCATTTCATTATGCAGATGTCACCGGGGGACGTTCGTTCTGTGATGTGTACTTGAAAATATTAATTTCTCGTCACTTACGCAACAGCCAAACTTTCTCCCCTTTTCCTCCAATTAGCCTCATGTTCTGTGCCAGCAGTTAACAAGTGCAATGCTGCGATGTCATTGAATCCGAGGGCATTAGCTCAATTAAGCGCTTTAAAGTCTGCCAGAATATAATATTAGCTATTTTTGGAGAGATTGTTAGAAATTCTGCAAGTCCAAAAATGAAAGAATATGACATATATTCCAAATTAAGTCTGAATTAAGTCCAGCAGATAGATAGTGGGACAACTAAGACATTGGCACTGGAAATGAAACCCTTTTATGATATCAAATAGAAGTGACCTCTTCAGCAGAAGATTATTGCCCATAGGGAAATCTATTGCCTCTTGGGTAAAACAGCACTGTAAAGCTCTAAAAACAAAAACAGACAAAAAAAAATAAATGAATTGCTTGTGTGATCTATCAAATTAAGTGTGCACTTTGTTGGAATGGAGTAATTTTCCTGTAGAAAAGGGGAAGTCGTGGCTTAGTGGTTAGAGAGTTTGACTCCATACTTGGCTGTATGTCACATCACTTTCACTTTTCACTTTCAAAATTTCAGTGAACAAAAACTCTATAAAACACAACTCCACAAACCATTGTAAAGACTGTAAGTCTATCCCTCACAGTCTTGTTTTTATCTGCATTAAATTCAATATCGCGTCTAACCTGACTAAAATCTATTGAGATAAATGAGAATTCTATCAGATAGATTTTTCCAGGTATAATATACTTCTTTGGCATTACTGATAAGACTGAAAGACATTTTAATCAGCGGATCACCTTACACACCTTTTTATAAACACTTTTAGTATAGTAAAATATAGTATACATAAAATATAGAACCATATAATCTTGAAGAAACCTTTGCTGTTTGAGAGTTTAAGGTTCTTAATATCTTTTTTTTTTAAATATAAATTTTAACTTGTAAATGTGAGAGTTGGGTTTATGCATAAATATCCCCATGCAAACATAGTGGGGTAAAAACATCATATTAACATAAAATAAATAAATGATACAATATAATGTACTATTATTAAAAGGTTCTTTATATAAACATTAATGATCTCTATAGCACTTTCAAAGCATGGAACTTTGTAAAAAGAGTTTTATTTAGCACAAAAAAGGTTCCGCTATTGTTAAAAGCTGAAGAACCCAATCTGGTACAGTTTAGGACCATTTTTCTTAACAGTGTATCAGGGCCATTTTGTACCAAGAAGTCTCAGTACAGCAATTAGCATTCTTAGCAAAGTTTGTAACTTCAGCTGTCAGATCTTAACTCTACTGAAAGAACCTGCTTGTCACTAAATTAGCATCACATTCTACTTATGGCAGCCGCTGTGTGCTTTTTCTGAAGGTTTTTTTCGAATTAGACATTTAAGTAGAAGACTTTCCTGGAGTTGGTTCTTTTTTTTTTTTTTGTTCTAAGATGCACTTAAAAGCACTTCAGTCAATGCGACACCGCTGAACGTGTGGCGAGTGTTTTAATGCAGGGAGGCCAACACACAGCTGTGAGCAGCTCTCTCTCTCTCGCTCTCATATCACAGCTCGACTCTCTTCTAAACGCAGATGCTTTAAATAGTGACAGCAGAGAGACAGAGAAAAGCCTTATCCTTGCAAAGGACCTCACACTAAACCATCAGTCATTTGCAAGGCATAAAACGCAAATTAACGCATTATAGCCTTGCTACCATCAGTGCACTTTTGTATTAGCGGTTAATTATTCTTTAATTGTTCACTGCAGCAATAATTACCCTTCTGAAAAACAGCTTAAACTAGTCTAAGCTGGTCTTTCAGATTGGTCGAGTTGATCTGTGGGCAGGTTAAGTGGGGGTTTAGGCATTTCTTAGCTGGTCAGGCTGAGTGATAAACCAGTTGAGCACCTGTTTGGCCAGGTTGGAAGACCAGCTAAGACCAGAAAACCATTTAAGCAGTGTTTTTCTTTTGTTTAGAGTATTTGTGTAGAATTTTCTCTTACTAAACCAAACACTTTCAAAACTATTTCATGCTGCTAGTAAGTACACTGGCTCTATTTCAGGTACTTTATTCTCAGACTAAAGCTAGTTACTGTTTGCTAAATTGTACAAAATGCTCTTAACACAGTATTCTGAGACTTTTTGGCCTCACATTACAGTCAAAAGCTTAAAAGCAACAGCTTAACAAGCATTAAAAAACACTCAATTTCTGTCGCCACCAGCCTGCTAAGAATTGCAGGATTTTAATATTCCAGTTTTCAGTTGCTTAAAGTTGTCCAGCACCCAACGGGTTAAAAATGTCATCCATGTTTTTTGTTTACAGGGTTAATTACAACATCAACCATTGCGATAGGCTGTCAAGCTCCAAAAAGAAGCCATATGACTTGTGCACTATATTCCACACGTCTAAGTCAAACAGACCTAAATTTAAGTTTTTATTCACTTTTAACTTGCAATGTATACTACTGTTAAAAAGTATGAGTATAAATATCGGTAATTTATTTATTTATTTATTTTTATTTAATTTTTAAAAAGAAATTAATACAGTTATTTAGCAATGGTGCATTAAAATATGGTACTAAAAAATATTTCAGTTTCAAATAAATGACATTCTTTTGAACTTTATATTCATGGAAAAAAAAAATCTGATTAAAAAATGTTAAACTGTTTTCAACATTGATAACACTCGTACATTATAATAATATATAATAATACATTTTAAAATATATTAAAATAGAAATCAGTTGAAACTGTAATAATATTTCACAATATTACTGCTTTTACTGTTTTTTTGATCAAATAAATTCAGCCTTGGTAAGAGACTTTTTCAAAAAACATTAAAGAAATCTTCTGAATGGTGCTGCTTCGCTCTCAAATAAAACATGGCCCTATAACACGTCATTGATTCTCATGTTCCGTGACTTGTGATCAAACTTCACTGTCATCAGACCTGACAGAACACAACTAAATCCACCATATTTGTGTCAGTAAATGATAATGTTTCATTTTTCGGATAACTATTGCTTTAGCATTTTATATACACACTTCACTATGAATGATTGGCAGGCAGGTGGGAGCAGCAACAATAGCACACAGAGTTTATTACAATCTACGAAAAAAGGAAATTTGTCAGAATGCTGTAATAACTTATAACCACAGGGGATCATATCCGATTCAAACACATTCTGCATTTGATTTTGCACTTGCTAAATAAGCATGATTTGTGAACACCTGCAGACATAAGATCCTTTCCTTCACAGCTCAGGGTTCACAAGCTGAGAATTGCAAGCAAAATCCAAAAAAACACCCATAAATCGCCGAAAAGGAAACAGGTTTGTTTCTCATATGCACAACAGGATGAACCGACAAAACATCTCTTTATTTCTATTTTTTCCCCAATCTGTAAATTATAAATGTGACATGGGTGCTTGGAACGTTTCGCTTGAAACTAAATGACGAAATGGAGTCATCACAAACACTCTTTGGAAATAAAAATATGTCTTTTTTGCTGAGTTTTCAACAGAGAAGAGGATCTGTTTTGGTTCTCTTTTCATAAAAAGCTTCCGCGTGTTGCCGGGGAGAATTCAGAGTCCCCAGAGGTGACAAACAGCCCTTATTACTGCCAATCTACGCCTACCTGTGCCTCAAAGGATGTCAGGATCCAACCTGCCAGCCCTTTGCTCATGATACCGAGAAGATCAAACATGACGTGTTTAAAAGAAGGGGAGGAAACAGGAAGTTGGTCTGCAGTGTGTGAAGGAGTCTGGAGATTTCCACACACAGGGAAATGTTCAGCTCTGATACGAATGACTCTGTTGTCTGGGAGACACATCTTACGTTTAAACAAAAACATTACATCACTGTCCGTCACTGATAGTGCATGTCTGAATGAATTTAGGGACAATGTTAATTTACATTTTATTGACATAAATGATGCCATCTTCCGATAACCATGCTTTTTTTATAGACTGATTATTCTATGAAATGGGTGTCTTTTCCATTAAAAATAAAAATGCTGATTGTTTTAAGTATATTAAGTACATTCTATTAAAACAAATAATGCTTAGTGTTGATAGATTGCCATGTAAAGATAAATTAATACATTAATATTGGAATTAATTTGACATTTCAAATCTAATGACACTACAAGATGCATCTTAAAAATACATATATATTTTTCTACATTTCTGTATTTCTGTATAAACGTCAAATCACTTGGTATCTATACAAAATAATGTAAAATTAACAGGGTTGACATTTTAAGATCAACCATTAATGATACACATAAGATAAAAGCAATGCAAAAGTGGAGGCTTTAGCTTAAAAAAAGGTCACTTCTTTAAGATTTATGCAATACTTTGTTGCTTGAAAGGAGAAATGTGGGTTTATGCAGAAATTGGGAAAGCATTAATTTTATTATTTATTATTATTAGAGAGGTTTTCATCATTAAAGTAATATTAAAACATGTACATGAGGAACAAAATAGGCACCTGTTTTGTAGAATGACCCAGATGGGAGCTAGTTTGTCTGTCTCTATCTTTCGTCTCTCTTGAACTCTTCATCCTTTTTTCTCTCTGCCCCTTTTTCTCAGAGCAAAGTGAACCTCTGAAAAATTAATTTGCATGGTGCCGCAGTTTGGTGCAGCTATGTTAATTCTGTAGAGGTGGGCTAAAGTGTCTCACGCCTGGAGGGTGCACCTGCAGCTGAGCCGACTGCAGGTGTTGGATAAAGCATCAAGACAATCTCAGAACCCCCTTGTTATTAAAGCCCAAGAGGAAAAATGCAAGCACTGAAGTAAAAAGCTCGTGACATTTTGGTAATTAGCCTCTTGACATAATTCAAAAGGAAAGCATTATCTGCTAATATGCTTATGACAGAGGTGAAAACCCTGAAAGAGTGGGTTCCCATTCATTAATGACTGAGTTAAATATATCAATGACATCACTCAGAGTCAATTAACAAAGCTTCTGAGGTTCATTCAAACATGCCATTCTTCGCTTTAGAAAAACATACAGAAATTCAAATAAAGTCACTATTGTACAACAGATATTGTGATTTTCTCTGTATCTCTCAAGTCAATAATGAGCTTGAATGCCGATGATGTTCTCGATTGCTAACTTCACAGAAGATACAGTCTCTGCTGCTCCGTTTCAAGCGAATGAATTATCATTCCAGCCGAATGCATTTTAATCACCGAACAGATCTGATCAACCTAATTACATTTAACATCCAGCTACAGTATTTCCAAGAGACATTTGCACTAATGTATGAAAAGTATGCAAGTGGCTCTGTAGATCCATTTGAATAATGTTCCCCATGTCTAAAACTAGCTTACATATGTCCAGCTTAAAAGCAACATTTATATGCTAATTTGGGCTCATTTGCTTTTAAGACTATCTCAAGCAATTTCTGCAACTTGTCTATGGTAGCCTGCGAGATAACTTTACCGTATGTCAGTCAGCTAAATTCACAACAGCAATGCCCAATATAATCACTGAAAACCAAATTCTTAAGTTTACAAGGCATGAAAACACATGATGATCAACCATCATAACAGATGTCACGACATCGGTTAGTTGGCCAACCCAGAAGCTAACCTAATTAGCACTAATGATTTGTGTATAAAGTCATATTTTTGTTTTGTTCTAAAACATAAATTACACACAGTTACCTCAAATGAACCACTGTTTGCATTAAAAAGGAAATTGTTAATAGTTTACTAACAACATTTGTCATAGCCCTTTTTTTAATGGCTTCCACTTAAAGAACATAGTGATTTTAAAAATCACTTTTCAGGTATAAATGTGTGTTATTTTGTCGGCCATTACGTTTCCAAGTATTATTAAACCCGTTTTTTTTTTTTTTTTTTTTTTTTTTGAAAAAGTGAGATTTATTCATGTTTAGAGATGCTGAAACAAGTGGCAATTAGAACGATGTTTCATGTTTTCATGGCTTTGATAATGCGCTTCCACACGTGGGCTGTGTTTGAAAACGAAATGATAGGAAATAATAATCCACATTGAAGTTACTGAGTGAGATAATGCAGTTTATCTCTAGCACATGCAATTGCACAGGTCATTCGATAGTGTATTCTGTGTTGCCCACAGTAAATAATAGCTCTTGTATGCACCACTTGCTGGCCCCTCAGAGCCACTTTTCTGACATAATTATGTAATCATGCTCATCTTGCCTGCTGAAAGCCTGAGATGGATCTGACAATTGGAGGCATTCATGCTTTTGACAACCGCACCATAATCACCCATCTGATTCTTTCCCAGCTCCTCTGTTTCGATAAACATCAATCCCAGCAATACAGCCATGACAAATAATCAGGGACTTTCATCAGATCAAAATGCAGCACAATGCCACAACACAATAATGTTGTTGTTGTTTTTTTTTAGTCTAAAAACTGATTCTGAATCTAATCTATTAAACATTTAGGATTAATGGTTGCAAAATGGAACTAATTAATTCATAAAAAGATCTATATTGCAATTTCTTTGAAGCATGAAATTCAGGGTCCATTGAATTTAATAGATGTAAATGGATTATAATTTGCAGTAATCCATTATCAAGTGATTACCTTTTTTCTTCAACAATTTGCAGCGAGCCACATTGTTTCTCAGTAAGTTTTCTCTGTGCTCGAGTGAAATCGCAATCAATTGTAGTCGGAACAATCAAAAGATTTCAAACCAGAATAACACCTTCACTTTTGCTCCAAGTGCTCCAATGTTTCTAGATGGAGGTTAACAGTAATGAACTCTCAGATGAGATTTTGCTTCTACGTTCTGACACAAAAAGAAGTCAGTTTCTTGGACACAGATTAAGTGTCCAAATAGCAATGTTAAATTGCATTTGTCATTGATGGCTCTTCATTGAAAATTATTTATAGTCTTGGACTGGGCTTAAATTGTGCCATTGAAATCAGTCCAATAGGTAATACAGAGTAGCAGTCAAGAGTATCTATCATGTCATATCTAGATATTTTTAACTATCTAAAGGATGATAAAATATACTTAGGTGAAGGCTTTGTAAACAAAACAGAGGAAGATCACCAGCAGTGCTCAACAATAAAGAGAGAGAGAGAGAGAGAGAGAGAGAGAGAGAGAGAGAGAGAGAGAGAGAGAGAGAGAGAGAGAGATTAAACACAAGAGATTAAACTCAGAAAATCTGCATGAACATTTCTTTTCTTGTCTACTGCCCACCTTTGACAAATATTTGAATAAAATCAATTGTTCTACCTTAACAACTACAAGGTTTCCCTACCATGCCAAGAGTCGATGTAACAATCAATCCAATTTTTAAAGAAACACATAAATACAAAAACATAGACCTCTTTCTGTATGAAGCCCCCTAGTATCTGTTTTGTCCTTATCAAAGGGAAGTAAAAAGGTCCTATATGAGAAAAATGAGAAAACACATCAGAGGTGCAGATTACTATTCCACAGGTGTGAATACCAAAGAGTGAGACTCACATAAAAGAGAAATCTTCACAAACAAATAAATAATAAATATAATAAAATAAAATAAAAAATACAGGCACTTTCTAGACAGTTACAGATCAAAATTTCTTATCTCAAACATAATTTCCAACTGAAATAAGTTATTCTACAATGAATTAAAGCAAAAATTGAATGTCTAAATCATTCATTCAAGCACTCATTTTCTGATGTCATAAATATAAAATGGTGTGTGTTTTCACATTAATCAGGGAATGTTTGTAAGACTCCAGCAGTTTGACACAATGTAAGCCTACAACACAATTAGCCTAGCAACAAGACAAATACTGCAACAACATTATAGTAATAATATAGTAATATTAGCCTACAAAGTACGCTGATGTGATTTTCAATATAATCAGTAACTGGCCTGATATCCATAGACGAATGAAACAGACAGACAGAGAGACAGACAAACAGATAGACAGACAGACAGACAGACAGACAGACAGATAGACAGATAGACAGATAGATAGATAGACAGATAGATAGATAGACAGATAGATAGATAGATAGATTTCATATTAATAGGAAAAACCCCATCTAGCTAAACCCCATCAAGTATTAAAACTGCAGGATATAAATTATAAATGCTGCAAATCTTGGTTTGAAAATGGAGCTGGACTTGCAAAGGCCAGACAGATAATTAGTCTTCCATTCGTTATGCCTGGAGGACAGATAAGGGGTCCTTTTGTATTGTCCCATATTGCACTTAAGTTGTTCCAACTAACCAAAGGAAAAAAATTCCAGCTAAATTATATCCAGTAGGTTCATCTTTCTCTCAGTGATAAAGCTACTACAGTTTTTGCACAAACAAATGCTGAATACATGTTTTCCTTCTTCAATAATGAAAAAGTCTCAGGTCTCAGAGACAGGTGAACCTCAAGTAAACATACTGAACATATTGAGCACAGTGACATGATTTCTAACCGATCTAATCAGTCATATTTCCGCAGTTGTATTCGTTGACTTATGACTTTGTCATTTTGTGCGTGTGCTGCAGATGATAGATGAGTATAGCTAAACGTATTTTCAGCCCTGTGGTCTACTCCACTCATTGAAAATGAAGTCTATTTTGAACGCCCGCACATTTGCAGCTGTGGTTGGACATGAAACGGCCAAAACCGATTGAGTGCTGAATTGTACTGACAGTTGAAAGAAAAAAATCTGGCTCTAGTGAAGAATCTCGATCACACAATATCTGACACGTCTTAGGCACACATCACGCCTTTCTCAGTTCAAAGTGGACCCTGGTGTTCAAATCTTTTTCAACAACCATGAAAAGACTCCTTGGTGTCTTTACTTGTATGAATATGTCCATGCCTGTTCATATGATATACAGCTGATTTTTCATTTGTGATTTAATCAAAAGAAGTTAAGTTACCAGATAGGCCTACTAAATCAAACTGTCATTAACCAAGGGGAAGCGCTGTTTCTTTAGTTTAAGCTCAAATAGGTGACCCGAGAAAGGTGTTTCCAGAGATTGGCTGCATCCAAAAACTTAGGCAGCTGACTTGCTGCCTCGCTGCCGTATGAGGCAATGACATTGCAGGCAGCGTTTTTGCACGAAGGCACCTCATGAAACAGATTTTGGACAGGTTTCTGAGGCAGAGTAATGGTTTAATGATCTACAGAAAAATATAGAGACATTTGGTGATAAATAAGTGAATTTTTTTTACTACAATATTAATTTCTCGCTAGAAATGACATCAAAAGGGGAAAGCGTTGATCAAAAATGTACATTTACACATAAACTGACCACTGACCGCAACTTTCAGACGCCATTGTTATTTTTTATCTTAACTATCACAGAATAGAATGCACAGCATTGTGGGATATCAAAGGCAGCGAAGGATACATCTATGCTGCCTTCAAAAATCAGCCAGAGGAAGGCATCTCAGGAGACAGGAACTGAAGCTAACATTGAATTCAGACTCTCCTACATTGAAAAAAAAAAAAAAAAAAAAAAAAAGCCTCTGGTCTCCTTTTCCACGTACTGCCAAAGCGGAAGCGTTAGCATTAGCCGTTAGGCTTTTCTGGCTAAAGGTTGCAGGCTTGCCTTCTAGTGGCTTTGGTCTTTCTTGTTCCCACTCAATGGCTGGCTCAAGATCCGCCAGAACTCTTCGACTTCTTCTACTAGGTAAATGCCACGTGTCCGATGCTTTAAAGAGCCATAGGCCATAAAAGAAATAAACTCTGGGATAATGTACAGGATACGGTCACTATCGCAAAATAAATTTTGAAACCTGGACTACACATCACGTGACTATAATAGACACACACACACACACACACACACACAGTACTTACTGTACATACATACAAACATATACACATATATATATATATATATATATATATATATATATATATATATATATATATATATATATATATATATATATATATATATAACTAATAAATTAATAAACAAACAATAATAATAGATGTGTCAAATTATAAGTGGTGAGATTTAAATGAAAAATAGAATGATTTCTTATATATACAATCAAAAACCCACTAAAGTATGCAAAGGTTGTTTTTTAATATAATCAATACCTGCTCTGCTCTCCAAGGATGATGGTGAATTTTAGAAGAGAATGTTTCTAAACTAACATTTGCAATATATAGCTATATTATATATAAAAAAAAAAAAAAACAGACCTTAAAACATTTACTAATTACAAATGTACTGCCAGATGGTGTAGTTGCGTCATCTACCAGCAGGGGCCACATGCTAACTAGTTAAACCTTGACCCATTGATGCCACATAATATTTCACATCCAGGCCAAACATGTGGCTTCAGCTGTCAAACTGATCTATTAATAATAATACACTTAGAAAAGTTGTATCTGTGATTAAGATTAAGCTAAATCATAGTTGGAGTTCTCAGCTCCACGCTCATATGGTTTGTTAATTGGTTTCCGAGGTCTTGTAAAGTCTAATTATATTCAATTGACATTTTCTTACCTGGAGGGTCCTGAAAGGTCCTTCATCAGTTTCTGTAAATGAATATTAAGAATTAGTCTTCATTAGAAACAAAAAACAGACAGCTCTTATGATCATTAAACACAGTTAATGAATGTTAATGCCCTAAACATAAGGAGACCTTGAAGTCTTTCCCCTCAGGCCATTCATTTAGGAGGGTCAGGAAGTTATTCATAATGAAACAGCTGCAACAAATGGAAAAGACGAAGACAAAAGATGAATATTTAACTATTATTTCTAATACAAGCTGTTTTTTCTCTTTCTTAAAAGAAAGCAATACTGTGATTGAAAATGAATGCTCCCTGTAAGACCACTTTGTTCTTATTGGGCAACCTCTTAATTTTGGATTAAAACATAAGACAGAGTCAACATTATGACAACACACTACAGTATGCTCTCATCATTAAAGATTTCTGAAATTTCTGAAATTTCCTGACATTATGTGAAAGGCATATTATATTAGTCAATGATTCAAATATAACCTTAATATTGGGGTGGTTCACTGCATTTCATTCATTTTCAAATTCAGTGTGACTCAGTTGGTATCAGTTTCTTCCTCAGAGCCTGTCTGATGACAAGGTGGGAAATAAACTGGGATGACACTGCTGAACACAGATTTGTATTAGCATAACTTTGAGGTTTTCTGTGCGGTTATGTGCATTTATAAAACAATTGTGCTAACCAGTTTTCTGAAACACCTCAGATGTGAAGACCTCATCCATACTAATAACTTTGGCTGTATGAGTTATCAGCTCTAATGTCAGTAATTATATATTTACAGAAATAAATTAATATTCTGAAATATTCTATATGAAACATCTGAACATCTATATGAAATAGAAATCTTTTGTAACATTATAAAAATATTGTACTGTCACTTTGATCAGTTTAATGTATCCTTGCTGAATAAAAAAAAATTAATAAAAATAAAACTGACTTCACCCCAAACATTTGTACTGTATATATAGTCTATTTCTCCATAGATATGTCTGTGTGTGTGGATCGAATTGCAGAATGGTGTTAAATGGCTCCCTGAACCAGTTCACAAGAAGTGGTTCACTAGAATTATACGGACTTTCCAGCGCTACTGATTACACAGCAGCATGTTACCACATTGGGCTTCACCCGAAGAGGCAGTATCTTTGGGGGCGGGGCTGGGGCGGGATTTGCTTCTCAACCCTCCGGTGTGAATTCTCATTCCTCTCTACTGCTCGTCCAGACTTCACCAGCGATCTACGCACAGAGCAACAGCCTGATCATTTCAACGCACTCAACTAGAGAGTTCTCTCGATACTGTCCAACAACTTCAGACGTACATATCTCTGTTGAAAATCTCTTCGGACTGTATAAAAGAGAGCCGGGGTTTTCTATAAGGATGCAATCGCTTATCTGCCTTTTCGGTGCCTTCATAGCAGCCGCTGTGTTTCAAACAGGTATGTCAATTCATTCATAATGAAAATGTTGTAATCTCACTTTCCCATTCTTTAACGTAACCTCGCTGCCGTAATCCGAGAACGGTGTTGAGCAGGTTCGGTCAGTGACCAATCGACTTTTTTTTTTCTTTTTTTTTTACTTCCTTACATCAGTGAACATCAGCAAGTTTTTATAATAGCCGTTGACGTAATTCGTTGGCAATCATTGCCAGGTCATGTGTTAGACTTTTAATTTCTCTCACATTAAGAACAAGAGGTCAACTCTCCACCTGACGAAGATTAAGCCATCTGTACCCGCGTCGGACATTCTCATTCATTCATTTTTATCACCAGCAGCAGTAGGAGACAGCGATAAAGCTTTCAAACTTAAACGATTCTCAGTGAAGAAAAGTGAATAGGAAGTGCTTCAACTTTTAGTTTAGACCGGTGACTTGACATATGCGACGTAATGTTGTTGATGCCGTGTTTCTGTTTCTGTTTAGTCGCATCACAAGCAGAGACGTGCCATGACATCACACTTGCGCGTTTCTGAAATCCCCATCTTATTGTATGCGTCAGTCCCAAATAGAAACTAAACACGGACCATAAAGGGACTGTTAAGCTAAATAATAATAAAGTCCTGCCATCCTTTACTCACTCTCTCATGTTGTTGTTAAGCATCTGAATGACTTGTTTTCTTCCGAAGAACACGAACGGAACATTTCTGAAAGATATCCTGAGTCTTCTGAAGTCATACCGAGTTTGTTTCTCGGTTTGTATGAGAAACAAACCGAAAACACCTGCTGTCCCCGGATCACTGAGTCAGTGAGAATGATTAGTTGGACTGATGAACGAATCATTCGGATAGCCTATGGTTTTTCGAATTGAATCATCTAATTCAAATATCCAAATCGAAATAAGAAGACTTACATTTTGTTCTGTTCCTCACACAATGATATTGTATGACGAAGAGGACCTTGTGAACTACTTTTACGCTACCTTCATTTGAAGCTTGTTTGCTAAGTCCCCAATCATTCTGGGCTAATAGCATCACCCTTTGTTTTTTGTTTTTTTTGTGCAAATGAAAGAAAGTCACGCAGCTTTGGGGTGATATGATAAAGAATTGTAATTTTGGGATGAACTATCCCTCTAATAAGCAACTGCATTATTTCGGTTCGCGCATGGCTGTTGCCCAGCGTGTGCGAATTATGTCAAGTTAATCAGTAATTAAAGTCTAGATTTTGAGATGCGCGCGACTACCGCCGCCTGGCTAGAATCTTTTTGAGCGCGTGACTGCAGCGAGAGGCGAGAAGCGAGCGTGTGCACGCTCACGAGAGGTTGCGGAGATAGAGGGTGGTGTTTTACAAAATCAGTCATTTGACTGGTGTATGGTTTTATCAGTGTCACATGCTTGTGTGCTTATCAGCATTTATTTGAGATGTCTTTATTTGTCTTCATATAGGCTACTAATCTATGTTAAGGCGGTTAAATGATTAATAACTTTGAGGTGGCAGCTGCTGTAGTGTTGTTCTTCATTTATTTTATTTATTTAATTATTTATTTGAATAATGGCCCGCTAGAGATGCGTGCACTTCCTCATTATCTTTCTATAGATTACCTAATATATATATATATATATATATATATATATATATATATATATATATATATATATATAATCTAATTAATATATTATATAATAGATCTCTCTCTCTCTCTCTCTCTCTCTCTCTCTCTCTCTCTCTCTTTATATATATATATATATATATTATTAATTAAAATTAATTGCTCACATTAATTGCATGACCATGCATTATTTGAGAGATGATAATTATTTTTTGCTTTATAAAATCATGTCGCACTGCAGGGCCATTTAAAATTAAACTATTTGGTCAAAATGGTATTTGAAACTTGTGGGAAAAATTGAAGCCTGTTACAAGGCCTGAGATATACAATTTACCTTATAAATCCCTTATATAGGCCTATGCATCCATATAAAATTTAAGCTAAAATTTGATTAATAAAAAAATATATATATGAAAAATAAACTACCCTTATACTATCTAAAAATAGTGTTTACTATGTTAGGTATGAAACTGTGTCCAAACTATAATGGGAAATTTGTTCAAATCAAATTAAATGTGTCCAGAATAAAATTAGGGAAGCTCTGTCACACAGCAGGAAAATGCTCATCATGTGACATTTTCCAAAATAACATTCATTTGTCAGCCTGCTTGCAGAACTTCATTTAATTTTATTGTATGACAAAGAATGTTGTTGATTATAAAGATCTGCACTGGAAATTCATTGGAAAATACAGCTTGAGTGAAGATTGTGTTCAGGTTGTTGTTTAGGATTCTGTCTGATCTGACAGGGCAATGGGTGTGGTTCATGCTCTTGCCTGAGGAACCCACACCATCCTTTAGAATTTCCAAGTGTTGTTTATAAGTGACATACTGTAACATGACATCTCATCATTTATCCTGAGATGTAAGGCATGTTAGTTCTGTTTCCCCAACACAGTTGTTGCTGTAAGCTATGTAGGCAGTTTCAAAGAGTTCTCCCCCACCCCAGATGCGCAGATGCGCACACACACACACACACACACACACACACACACACACACACACACACACACCCACACAAGCCATAGCCTTTACTCAAAGGCTATTTGCTGTTATGAACCTCTGGCTCTTTTTGGTTGTGTGTTGGAGAGGTAAGTTCCTCTGTAGTGCTGTCAGCAGAAGACTGATCACCTGTATGAAAACAGGTAAAGAAAAACATCACGGCCATCTTTGCGAGTTCATTGGTTGGATTGTGTGTTTCTAGATGTATTTTATAGCAAAAAAAAAACAGTTTCATTCAGCTTCCAGAATACATTAGCCTAAAAGGTTTCCGAAATGATAGTAATATTTTAAATAAAATGATTTGTAAAATGCACTCTTGGAAACATTGTTGGGTTGCGTTAGGGTTACTGAAACCACAACTATTTTTTATTTCCATTTGAATATCAGCGACGTCACTCCGAATGACATATGACCATGAGGAGGAACTGAAATTCTCTCTGAACCAAAAAGCACAGGCCTTTGTTTAGCATGAGATATGAAAAAAACCTAATTACTTTAAGACTTACACTAAATCGCATGTCCACCAGGAAATCCCACATCTGATTCTTTAAGCATTCAAGCGAAAGATTCATGCCACCGTGGCCTGATGGGGGAATATTTTGTCATTGTTTATTGGCAGGTGAGGGCTTGAGCTGATTAATGTCAGTTCCACTTAGATATCAAACAGGGAAACACATGTAGTGAAAAAAAAAGTCTAATTCATATTTACATATTCATTTAGTTTAAGCCTAACTATGGAACTGCTTTCAGGAAGAGACAATGAGAGCATATGGTAAAAGCTAATTTTACAGCTTTTGGGCTTTAATCGTCTCAAATAGTGGGAAGAGGGGCAAAAAAACCTGAGAGCACAGGCTAAGTGAACAAAGTTTCATGTGCAAAAATAATTGTGGTATATTATTCTGAATTTATTGGATCCAGGCATGGATGAAACAGGCAGTTAAGGTTTCAGAGTGTGCTTTGAACAACCGTTTAAATGGGTTGAAGTGCAGAGGCCATTATGTCATCATTTATTCATATTTAAATTCCCTACCGACCACTCACGCACATGCACAAGTGCACATGTATGTTCCATCACAGGCTTTTACAGAAAATTACTCAAGCCTTGTGTTGGACCAAGCATCTGCTCTCTCATGAACACATGCACACAAAAATACATTAACCCTCCTTTGGCGTCATCTGGGGTCTTTCTTGTCCATCAGACACACTCCCCATTTGCTAATGGATTAATCGGAGCATTGCTAAGAAGGAAGGCCTGCTATCTGCACCGCCCAAAATGGCCCCCTGAGACTTCAGCTGGTCGTATCTAATCATCTGGTCCTACAACCCTACTTCTGCCACATAATCAAAGGAAATGTTTACTTTAGGTTGTTTACACCGTCTAATGGACTGTTGTGCTGGTTACCAGCACTAAAATGTATTTTCCCAAGATTGCTGGTTGATAAAAGGCAGTTGGTGGTCTTAAGTGCTGCATTGAGGGAATATTGTTCTCTCGCTTTAATATTGTTATGCATATAAATAGTATAGCGATACACAGCAGGGAGACACAAGTTCAAGGCTTCCAAGATAAGCTTTAAATGAGAGTGCTAACTTTTGTGTGCTGTATACAATAATGTCATTTTCACAGCAGAATTCTCATCTGTGCTATCAAATATGGAAGTGGCAACAATGTTCTCTTGGTGGCAGACCTGCTTTTCACTTAGAAAACACTCAAGGCTGTGTGTTTTCAGATCAATATGCATCATAGAACTGACTGTAAACTCACCAGTTCTCTTTCAGATACAAGATTTTTGCTCATAATCAGGATGTGGAAAGCTGATAAAATGTACCGATTGGACAGATTGGTTTATTCGCATTTATTTATTAATATCAATGATTCTTGCAGACCGCACACCAGCAGCATTTGGTAGCATGATTGGATGTAAGGCGGAACGTTAAGGAGTGGCAAACAAATCTTCTTGTCTTTTGAGTTTTTTTATCCCATCTTGAGTTTAATGGGATGGTTTAAAGAGCCGTAACAGACTCTTTTTGGCCACTCTTGCTCATTTATGGGCCGGTGATATAAATATATTGACGCAGCAGTCAATGAAAGGGTCCGGAAATGGCTATTGATTAGACAAGCATCCAATTATTTCTAGACAACGTATTTTTTAACATGCGCTTTTTGGCAGTAATTCAAGCCACCTCGAGCCGTTCAATATAGTTTTAGCAGCAATTATGTGGCTGTTGGAATGTTATTTATAAGTTTGCTTATAGCGCAAGAGTCATAAGTCACCCTTTCTTCAGGGTTGTTGTATCGATCAGTTCAGAGATCACAGTGTAGAACCAATTTGAGTGGTTTTACTACTTGCGTTTATGAAACGTACATGGTGCGTTTTGATCCAAGACGTTTTAAGCCATAGGTTTGGAGGTCGATAATACCCCTCCAGAGAAGGATTTACATACATCAGGCTGCTTGTTCACGTGTTGTGGTTAATGGTCATCTGGCGGATATTATTTCATCAGTGTCAAATGTTTGTCCTGGCATTTAGATCCATCTACAAAAGGTTGCGAGTAGTAGCCCTGTCTCCCTCCCGCCAAATCACATTCTGTCAAATATCCATCTGAGGCTTTGAGCGCTTCAATTCAGTCTGACATTCAAAGCCACACAACCTTTCTGGCAGCCATGGAGACGCACGATAACTGGATTCCCATTCTGGGTCCGTCACTTTGATGCCGTCTGTGATGTGCAGATTGCATTTCTCTATGTGTGAGGAGACGTTCCTGCCTGCCACTCTCGCCTCTTTAAGTGACGCTTTGAACTCAAAAGGGCATGACAGAGGAAGCAAAGTTTTTTTTCCTCTCTTAAATCTGTTCCGGATAGAGTGAGAGTGTGAGAGGCGGATGGAAAGAGTGCCCATGAGCTCTATTGGTTAGGGACAGGATCTTCCAGAGCTGTCAGGGTGAATGAGGAAGCACTGATATTGGTTAAATCTATTAAAGGTAATGCAGGGTGAACTGTGAGCTTGACGGGTGGTGGCCCTATTCAGAGATGCTCAGGACAAACAATGCGAGCGGAAGAGGAGGTCAGAACTCTCAGGGTTTAGAGCTTTAATTGCTCTTTCCATAGGTTCACAATGTGCCTATTCGTTTGAAAGCATTTCTCTTTCAGATTTGAGCAGAAGGTTGTGCCATTTAGACTTGAATTGAGAATGCTATTTAAATTCCAGTTGCAGTTTGAATTTAAAATGAAGAGAGTGGAATGAATGGAAATTCACATCATTTTAATTTTCAACTTTGTTTTTCTAGTAGTTCACCAAAAAAAAAAAAAAAAAAACTCATGTTGTTTCAAACCTGTATACTGTTCTGTCTTCTTGAGATTATATTTTGAAGATGATATATTGAAGTCAGCTGGGTCTAATGTTGTTTTGGATTGCAATGACTTTCATTATGTGGACAAAAAACATTCTTTAAAATATTCTTCTTTTATGTTCCACAGAAGAAAGAAAGTGAAGTGTTACTTTAACTAGAAAAGGATACAGTACAGTCCTCCCTCATGTTCACATCCCTTTTTAGCGCCTCCCACTAAATCATGCTCAGTCACTGAATTGTTGTCTTTGTGTGCCTGTAAGTAATAAATTAAACTGATTATGTGATTTAAAAGGGTTACTGGTGGGAGCGTAAGGGAGGATGGATGGATGGGTGGATGAGGCTGCAGCTGGAGGAGTACACAATAAAAAAAAAAAAATAAAAAAAAACATTGTGGAGATTAAAAACTTGAACCCAATTCTCAGAGGAGGAAGTTCAACTGCAAGTTCATGCCCACTAGAATCACACATAGGAGTATCATTAAGGATTGCCAAACAAAAGGGTTCCCAAAGATGCATGCATGGCATATAAAATCAATGTATTATTCCCTTTTCGAATTTCCAAAACGGCTTTGCCGCATGACTTTACATGCCATAGTCGGATAGCACTGGATTTTTGACAAGTTAAACATTCAGTAAACCTCATGGTTAAAAAATGATTAGGGCAGGCAGCCGACCTGCTCCACTCCCGAGAGGCAAGGGAAGAAGCATCCTCTCATGCGATAAATTAGTTCCAGTTCTCGCAGGCTGGAGGAGCTCCCTCAGAGCTCTGTGTTGTTTCAGCATGCACCGTTCTAATGCGATTTTAAAAGGTTGAAAGTTGGAGTAGAGGTAAATGGTTGATTATGTACACACAACCGGTGCACATCTGCTTCAGTTCACATCGAGGAGAAAAGAAGCCTGCTTTTTTTCCCCCTTCCTGATCCTGTTTCGGCCCATCGAGAATGGTGGCCTGAGGGGCTGTTGTGATCGCTCCCAAAATTCCTGTCTTCACACATATCACCCTTCACATGCAAATTTAATGGTTGAAGGAAGTTTTCTACACTATCTGCACGACATCATACATTACCACTGTTTTGATGCTGCTTTTGTGATGGGAATACTGCAGAGAACAGGATAAAGCAACAGTCTTTCCTAGCTGATCTGACTTTGTCTTTCTTCTCTCAGTTGTCGTTAGAGGGAAACTTCAGGACGGAACCGTCTCTCTATTTATTCAATAAATCCCACCTCTGAGTGTTTGCCCTTTCGCTCCCTTCCTCCCTCTCCTCAGAATCCCCTGTTTCTTTATTCATCCTGTGTGACAGCATTCTCTACATTCAGCACAAATTGATTTATTTACCATTCAGAGGGGTCAAGTACAATGGGCCCTATGTTAAAAGTCCCGTAGATGTGCGTGGAGGAAAATTAAGAGTGTGCTACTCTGAATATCAAGTCTGAGGAAGCTGTACTCTTTAGAAGGCCATCGGAAAAGAAAATGACTTGAGTGGTATATCTCAAAGACCCCTGTTGGCTGCAGTATATATGTAGTCTGCCATTTTGCCACCCTATGGCCTCCACTTTACTATGCTATGCTAATAATCCTATTGACTTGTCGTGTAATTTTCCTCACAGCAAATGAGGCAATTGCACATCCAACATTAACCTCCACAAAAATGGGCTGTAACTGCTAAAAGCCATGGTTTTTGCTTTTTAATAGCAGGGCTAACTATTCTGTTCAAAGTGTTCATATTAGCCATTATGGGAACTAAAAGCCACTGTGCAAGAGAAAGAAGCAGGAAAGGGAAGAGAAAAGATTTCAGTTAGATGTTTTTTGGCTTTTTTTTTTTTACATTTATAACGAAGCACTGTATATTTTTGTCAGGTCCTGATTTCAGATTTTTAACATATCCGACAGCTGGTCTTAAAACTACAGTAATATATCTGGGCTTTATTCATAAATGTATAAACATAAATAATTCTGCTCTTATAACAAGTTACTAGAACATCCAGTGCACTTTAAGGAGTCCACTCCATCTTCTTAAGTGCCGTTCCAGCGGCATGAAGCAATAATATATTTGAAAGGAACTTAGTTGCTGTCTGCTAGCATCCACATTGAAAGCTTAGGGTGATAGCACACTAAATTTAACCACAAGCTGACCAACTTCCACTTCTTTTTTACATCCTTATTTGGAAATACCTGTAACCGCTTTCAAAGCGGTCAGAGATAACCCCATTCTTGGGAGGTTTTCAAACACTTATCGTCGATCTCATTCTAAAGGTATTTAAGCTAAAAGCCTGTGCCTTTGGTGTTCCCAGCATCTTAGGTGGACTATTTGCAGGTGAAGAGTTTTAATTCCTTTTCTTGCTCCCCATCTCACTCTATCCCCCTCTCGTTGGGGCTGCACATACACTTTCGGAAAAGATTTCTTCAAGTGTGTTCCTTGGAGATAAGAGCCGATGCATTTTTCTCTGGGCAGTGCACTAATCTTCTGCTGTTCTATATATAGGAGACACAAGCTGAAGTATTTGTTTGATTCAGGCCCATGCAGTGGTCTCATGACCACATTTCGGCTGTCATTTAATAAAATTGACCTACGAGACACAAGGTTCCTCACATGGACACAAAACTAAGGAATACAAGGGCTGAATTTTTCTCTGTCTATTTTCTGTCTGATGCTCAGTAAATTAACAAGATCATCTTAATCTAAACCATAAGCTCTTTTTTTAACCAAAAACTCATCTTTATAAAGCTTTAGAGCATGTTTGATCCTTTTCATGAACTCACCCAAGTGGCTCTCGTGTCTCAGGTGGGCCGAGGTAGCCAATGGCTCAGTGATATGACTGATCCGTTTTATCTGCATTATCAGACCCTGCACCATCCTGGGCGGCAGTGCAGATACTTTTCCCTCTCATCTGCTAAACATCCCAACACAGTTTTTCAGCTAAGAGCTGAAGTCAGATGCATTTCTATCTCTCTATTTATATATTTATTTGCGAATTGTATTGCTAAGTTGTTTTATTTCCTTGCCATTGAAATTGATATTCAAACCAACACTACTTCTTTGACTGTCATATTGCTTTTACATAATTTTTACTGTACTGTATTCTGTTTTGTCGTATATACATATTGCTTTTTAATTATTTTTATATATATATATATATATATATATATATATATATACATATATACATATATACACATATACGTATATATTATATATATATATATACAGTATATATATGTATGTGTGTGTACACATTAAACAAGTTTACATCGAGTACATTATATTTACACCGTATTGCCAATTACTTTGTCCATTTTTGATCTGCCAATCAAATTAGTTAAAAACAAAGCCAGAACAAAATTCTGTAGTGCGTCTCCAAGCAGCACATAGCAATGGTGTGAATGAATCCATGTTTTTGAACAACACAGTTGAGTGAACGATTTGATTATTCACTCTTAAAAACAGTCACTTACATGTTTATATATAACTAGTTTCGGAATGAATCAGTGTTTTTGAACAAAACAGATGACTGATTGACTCAAGTGACTTATACAGACTTGTAACCTTGTCACAAAAATCCCCACCACTAATGCAAAGACTAAAAGTATCTATAGTTTTGCATTCAATCAGATAATTCATAAAGACTGTCACTAGTTTTGACCTCCTGGTATATTGATGTAACTTCCAGAAAAGGTCACAAAAAATTCTCACAACTAAGATTAACAGTATATGTGGTTTTCCATTCTGCCTGAAGTATTTATACTAATAAAGCTCTCGGTCACATAATTTGCATTAACAACCATCTTTTAGTTATTTTTTGATTGATTTACTAATGAATGATTCAATTCAAATAATTCATAAAGACTGTTGCTTGTTGTGACCTACTGGCATATCGATGTAACCTGAAGAAAAGGTCGCTAAAAAATTCTCACCACTAAAGCACAGACTAACAGTATATGTAGTCTTGCATCCTGCCTAAAATATTTAAACTTATAAAGCTCTCTTTGTCACGTAATTTGCATTAACAACCATTTTGACTCAAAACAAACATGACTTGAGCAGAAACTTCAACATGAAGCTCTAAAAAAACAAAGCTCTCCTTCATATTCAATATTGTGTTGATTTTGCTCGGATATTCCTCAGGTGTTTGCGTTTTATTGGAATCCAGTGCTCATTTCTTGTTCTTGGCCAGGGAAAGTGTTTTTAAATCTTATCTTAGCTTGTGCTGTTGTGGTAACTGAATCCTGAGTGCCCCCAGGAGCTGTGCGATAAAACGGCAGGGAGGAAACTGGCTGCCCTCATCCTGGCTCTCGCTGCCATTGGCTATGCTGCATCCCTCTGCATGATTGAAACTACAAAGCAAAGCTGACTTAATCTTCTCATCCAGTTCAGAACATGCACTGGCTTTTAAATAAAATGAAATCTACAGTATAGTGGTGCCATAACGGTGTGCCTAGGCCTGACAAGTATTTGAACAAAAACATCAGGGGTCTGCAGGTCTTTCTGAACATCCTGCTTTGAAGGAACAGAAGGTTTGGCTGCAGGAGCCTGATAGTTGAAAGCTCTGATGTTTCTCTACAAGTGATGTTTACGTCCTGCATTCACCTTCCTCTTTCTACCCGTTCAGTGTTTTTACACAGTATTTGAAGGAAAATGGCAAACATTCACATTATAAACACTGTTTTCTCTTAGCTGCTTCTGATTTCTCTGTCAGTCATTTACAATAGTAATGTTTTTGCTCTGCTAGTGGGCGGTTGTCCAGAGAGTTGGAGAACCCTTTGCTTCTCTCAGAGGCTCAGATATTTTTTTCAGATTTAAAATAAAAAAATAAAAAAATAATCAACAATAAATAAGAAATTCGCTGGTTGATTTAAGCCAAAAAGGGTAAACACTGTTGCTCTGTGGTGTTACCAAAACAATGCTCTGTTTGTTTGAATATCTGGACCTGCCTGACAACAGCAACACTGGCTTAACCAATGGCGTGAGTTTAGGGCAGGGCTGTTTGTTTGACCAATGGCAGATGAGGGATATATACCAGAAACCTGTTTGAAAACTATTCTTTTTGTTGAGTCATGCATGCTGCAAAGGTATAGAGCTATCAAATAAATTAGCATAGAATATCAGATAAAATGTTCTTGGAACTTTTCTACTTTGAGAAATCACTGTGACTGTGTGTTGTGACTTTGTGTTGTGAAATCTATGGGAGATGTGTGTGCGATCTGTTCCTTAGAAAGCGAAAGTCTCTCCATTCATTCTTATTGCCGTCTATGAAAAACAATAACAGTATTAAAGCAGTCTCATTTATGATTGTGATAGATCATTGTGATTGTAATTAGGGATGCACTGATATTAAAATTCTGTCCAATACATTAAGGCAGCGTTTTTATATATATATATTTTTTTTTAGTCACGGCTGATAATTGATAAATGACTGAAAATGCTATATTAGTGTTGTCTAAATAAATAAATAAATAAAATACAACCCCAAACTTAAACAATAATTTAAAATGCTACAAGTGAATTTAAACATTACAACATTACAATATTCAGTATGAAAATGGATACTCATTTTGACTGGAAATTAGCTTGCAAAATTAAATATCCAATATCAGCAGTTGTTATTGTTAACTAAATTAAAATTATTACAGATAATTTCTGTTAATTGAAATAAAGCTAAAATAGAAAAATTACATCGAAAAACTTACTGATGAAGTACTAAAATAACTAAAACTGAAATAAAGCTAAATAGAAAATATTACAGGGGTCATATAATGCTGCTAAAAAGAACATTATTTTGTGTATTTGGTGTAATGAAAAGTGTTTATGCAGTTAAGGTTAAAAAACACATTATTTTCCACATACTGTACATTATTTTTTCTCCTCTATGCCTGCCTTCTGAAACGCGTCGATTTTTACAAGGCTTATCTCTCTGAAAAGCGAGGTGTGCTGTGATTGGCCAGCTATCCAGCGTGTTGCGATTGGCCGAATGCCTCAAATGTGTGATGAAATGTTACCCCTCTTAACATATTGTGATGCTTTGACCGGCGACGCGATGAGACATAAACATAAAAACCATTATACACGTGATATAAACATGATTTCTAGTCATGTCTTCTTTTGGAAGGCCAAAACAAAGTAGTTTCGCTTTCTTAATGAAACAGTGCCACACACCACGGCCTTGAGTGAGCAGAGGCCGGAGGCCTAGAGTGAGGCGGGTGGCTTGAGGTGGATTCTATGAAGGAGCGTACCTTGGTCTTGCAGCAACCACATGTGACGCTGGACGCTTCGTCCATGGTGAAAGCCCATTCTGCGATCCACAGTGCAAAGTTGATGTATCTCCTCAGCAACCAGCACGGATCAACTCCAGGCATGACAAAGCGGATATCGTCCTCTTTTGGAAGGCCAGACAAAGTAGTTTCGCTTTCACAGTGAAACACACAGTGTCTATACGACATGACGTTGGTGGCAACAACAATACTACAACGAGAATAAAAGGTACGCCTTCTTTCTTTGCGTGAACATCTGGGCGGCATTATGCAAATCTTCCCACATACTGACGTAGAGATGTGGGGGCGTGTTAGAACGAGCCTTTTCAAGGGAGTGTGGAAGAGTCTCAACTTTTATAAAGAATATCTCTTTGTATTTGAGACTTTAGTCTTTGCAACTACACAGCTCTTCTTTATTCACCAAGAGCTTGTAACACTCCAAAGAGAAAGAAAAATTTAAAAATCGCATCATATGACCCCTTTAAATTAACTAATAATAATGACAAAACACATTAAATTACTAAAATAAAATGAAAATGAACATAAACATTAAACTTGATTCAAAATATTGATAAATCATGCTAAATGCTAAATGAAATAAATTATAAAAAATAAAAAAACACAGATACCAGTACATTACAAATCTCTAATATATGCTGTTAAGCGATATGTTACTGATACATCATGCATCCCTAATTATACATATGATTTGTAGAAATTAAACATAGAGATCCAGGAACTGATATGTTCTGTTCATCAGACTGGATGTCAAGTCTGGTCTTGTACAGTCCATTGGGAAGGGGCCAGTTGGCAGGTGCGGTCAGGACTCAGGACCAACAAAAATGACTCTGTCTTCAAAGTGTAATGCAAATGGCTTTAGGGTAAAATTCCATTAACCCCCCCACCACCACCACCACCAAAAAAAAATTGCAAACAGACACAGACCCGCAACAACCTGCCGCAAATCTTACACATACCCCACAAACAGATGTGATTTTGCTCATGCACACACACAAACACACCGAGGAAAGTAATGAAAAAAAAAAAAAAAATCAGCTTCATTGCTGATTTTTTGTGTGCCAGCAGCCCTATTCTGGTGAATTCATAAGCAGCTGAATTCCACTGTTCCAAGGCCTACATCTATTTTTCAGCCATGCTGTGAGCCACAATGGCACTTAAAATTTAAGTAGAGCTGATTTTAAAATAATCCACTATTCAAAATTAGTGCTGGTATATCATACCGTAGTATTTCTGGTTATTTCTGTCTTTCTGTCTTAATAAAAAAGTCCCTGTTTCACCCTTTATGCCAGGAGCACTGGGCTGGGAAGTGTGCCGGACAGCCAGGTGCCTTAACTGAAGTAAAAGCCTTTGAAGTTATTTCATTTCTTCATCAGATCCCCAGCTGAGATCATCTTATAATGACTAGGCTTCATATTCTTTTGAAGGAGCAGGCCTTGAATCAAATTTTTTAAAGAAAGGCCACAAGTAATATTTGCCTCTAAGGCAGGAGACTGTAGGCTAGCATAGTTCTCAGCATGTCCTTTGAAGCTGCTTCATCATAAATATGCACTGAAAAAGGACTTTCAGAAACTGACCTTTTGGTTTTCCATAGCTTTTGGATGAAATGCTTGAACTTTAAGTCTAGAGGACTTGAAGATCTAGTGGATGGACCAGGAAGGATCAGTGTCAGCTATATAAACTCACAGTTTGCGTTAGGCATCATTGCTTTATTGACTTTCCAAAAATAAAAGCCTATTTAATCTCTGTGTTTGCTGCATTTCAAAGGCATCAGGTATTCAAAGTGGTTATTGGAAACTCGTATTATATAATATGAATTGGAACAAAAGATGTGTCTTACAAAAGATGGGCCCTTTTTAAATTGCATTACAAACCCTGTCACGTTTAATGCTTCAGAACATAGTTCATAGTTCACAAGTTTTCACAAGTTCACAAGTTTTTCTCTTAAAGGTGATTACATTTACATTGACTATAGTATGTCAAGGAAAGAAAAAAAAAAGATATGTTTTAAAAGCCTGAAGCTGTTATACAGCAGACTGGTGTGGAAATGGTATTTCTGCCCTCTCTCACATTATTAAAATAACATGCATGAGTCTAACACCTTCTGATGCCCAGAGTAAACAGTGTAAATGATTCAACACATGTTCCCTAGATCCCAACCAGCTCAGAAACACTCTCTCCAGCTCTCGTCTGATCATTAGCTTCTGCCTGCAGTTAACTGATGTGACCAGGATCTTAATGACTTTATGCAATTTGACTACATTACAGCTATGTCGTCCAAACAGACACATGGCGGGGCCCAAAGAACTAAAATATTTATATAGATTCTTCACTACTTCTAGATTCATGCTGTTGCCATTAAAGAGACAGTTCACCCAGAAATGTAAAACCTGTCTTCATTTACTTACCCTCATGTCGTTTCAAACCTGTATGACTTTCTTTGTTCTGTATAATAGACCTACAAAAGAACATGTTGAAAACAAGTTTTTTGCTCATGCAAGGACGGTCAATGTTGTTTGGATCCAAAAATTCTTCAGAATATCTTCTTTTGTGTTCTGCAAAATGAAGAAATTCAGAAAGCTCATCATGGGGCGCACGGTCCGGAGCGCTGTATGACTGATGCATCCATTCAATTTAACTTTACTCAAAATATATGAACTTACCTGTTTTAAATACTTTATATTTAAAGTGTTCATTTATGTCCAATATTTAGTGTTAAAATGTTGGTCTTTAAATGAAACCAACTATTTTTACCGTTGACTGATTTTGCAGAACATTTAGACTGATAACTTCCGTGCGCAAATGAGGCAAATTTGTCACAGGATGCGCGTATGACAGTTGTGTCTGACTATAAATGAATTAGCTGTTTTAAATATAGTATTTTTATATTTAACGTTAGTTTATCAGTATGTTTGAAAAAGTATATTTTTTTGATTATTGGTGATTCCATAGGCTCTCTCTTACGTACCTGCGTGGTTTAAAACACCAAATAGTTATGCTATGACAAGTACAGAGTCTCTCTCTTGCTCCACCCATGCAAAATAATATCTTGTATCATCGATCTCATGGGCTGACGATATGACGATTTGAAAAATGACCATATTGCCCAACAATAGTTTATTTAAAAATAAAATTTTAAAAAGACAACCAGCTTTGTCATAATTATAGCATAAATACTGGCAGTAATATCTTACTTTATGGGGAAATTGTGTTGGATAATGTGGGATTTTGATTCAAGTAAAAAAAAAAAGATACAAGATTGAGAAATGCTGGTTTAGAACAACAAGAGGGTGAGTAAATGTAACAAAATGTTCCTTTTTGTATGAAAATTTACATGAAGGCATTCCGAAATTCCTGTTAAAATTAGGAAAATTTGTATTCAGTTAGTGGTATTCAGGTAGTGGTCTCAGACTTTTGGACTTCACTCAACAGTATTTTATTAAAGGTTATTTTATTAGCAACATGATAATGTAGCAATTGTGCGCCGAAAATTACAAGAATATTGAATTTCCTAATTTCGATGTTAATTAGCTTGAATTGACTTTTTTCCTCCATAGCAGTAACACAGTGAGCACTTTTTGGTCAGCGTTCGCCGGCAGTTTGAAAGAGGCCAGTCTGATTGCATAGTAGGCTGAGGCAGAGGAAGCAACTGGTGTAATTGCTAATTTTACAGAGCAATCACTGCATGGGGTTATAACTAGATTGGTGGCACTGCCTCTCAACCTCTCCTCCTGCCACCAACACTCCTTTTCTACTGCCTCAATTTTGAGCTATTGTGTTTTTTTCTTCCTCCCCATCACTTTCATGCTCCGTCACCATGTCTCTCTCTCCCACGGTTTCAATCTGTCTTTCTTTGCATGCCGCAAAAGCTGTGTTACCTGATGCTTTACATTCCATCATTCTGCATATAAATATAGAACAATAGTCATGCTCTGCTGCCAGTTCCTCAACATATTTTTTTGCTTTGTTTTTTTTTTTTTTTTCATTGTTTGATTGATAAGGATTTGGTTTCCAAAAACTCTCTGAATCATATTGTTGTGGGATTAGTCAATCCAACTGTATCGTTAAAGACCAAGCCGATATCGATTCAAACTGTCAAGCTGCTGATTTCAAAGAAACTTCAGTCAATTCTGAAGAGCTTGACTCTGTTGCCATTAATGGCCATCTTATCTGCTGAGAACTGACTGGAGAACCTGTTTAAAACCCAATCAGCGTGTGCCCACACAATGGCATTTGTATTTCCCTTTCCCAATGTCCTCTGTTACTCAGGCTTACCTTTTGCATGATAAATTGGCCGGAACGGTTTACCCCGCACAACACTGCTGAATCAATTTAGCCACATATGAAATGGCAGCTCGAAGTGCGAGACAGAGCACACTAAAATAAACTTTCAAGGTATTTCATATTGAATAATGGATGTGCCAGAAGCCATTACGAAATCATTCCGTTTTCCATCCTCCCGTCGCCAGCAGCGAATACGAGACGTTTCTAGCAAATACGGTAATAAAGCAAGTGTATGATTCACAGACAGCAAGATGTTTTACTCCAGATACTGTGATTAAATATGGATGCTCTTCAATATAGAGACTCTCAGAGAAATCTTTTCAGATTAACTGCAGGTCCCTGTTTGCCATTCTCGGCTGAATGGCTGTATTATACCATATGTGATATTCTTTGTTTGTTCTTTGCACTTTCATTGAGAGGCTGCCCCTGCCATATTGCTTTCACAGTAATCACAAATGGCAGTGGTGATACATCATTGTACATAGGCCTACGGCATGTGTCCAAAAAAAATCCAAAAGCTCACATGGACGTCAAAGACGACAAGCAAAGGAGGGAAGCAGAGTCTTCCTTGGCAGCAGCTTTATTGCTCAAACAGAGGATGTGTTCTGTGTACTAAAGCTTTTCTGTCTGTCTTCATGATTTTGTGTGCCTCCTTAAATGAAACCTGTTACCTAAGCAAACAAAGCACATTTGCTCAAAGCATTTTTTTTTGCTTGGTGAAATGAATTTGAGCTTTTTCAAGCACCACCAAGAAGGAGAGTCAAAAACATAGACAGCAAAAACAGTTGCCATTTCTTTCAATTAAAACAATATTCTGGATTATATAATCGACAGCCCTCGTGGCATCATGTTGATTACCATAAAAATTAATTTCCCCTTGTTCCTCCTTTACTTAAAAAAAACAAAAAACAAAAAAACAAGCAGTCTGTTACAGGGAGCCACTTAAAATGTAAGTAAATGGGGACAATATGTAAATAAATTAAAATACCCACTGTTTCAGTTAGTATAGTCACAAGACATAACAATTTGTGTTAACTCAGTTTTACTGTGAAAAAAAAAGAAAAAAAAAACATTTACTAACCTTTTCTGTATATCCAGAAAAGTTATAAAGTTATATCCAGTTTTACAACTTTGTTGCCATTACAACATACCCATAAACGCTAAAACTCTAAAATGATTATAAAATATGATTTGAACAACTCAAGTTTAACAGAACTAATGTAAGTGCTTCACATTTCTGCCTTTAAATCCTTCAGAAAGTGGCCCCATTCACCTCCATGGTAAGTGCCTTAACATTACCTGGAATTTTGCTTTTTTGTAACTGAAAACAAGGGAAGAGTCAAAATAATTTTTGTGGTAATCAACATTATGCCATAAATTTTGTCAAATGAGCCTGACTTGTGTTGAACCCAGGATATTCCTTTAACAGTCTGTTTAATTCACGAAAACAAGGGAAGAGTCAAAATAATTTTTGTGGTAATCAACATTATGCCATAAATTTTGTCAAATGAGCCTGACTTGTGTTGAACCCAGGATATTCCTTTAACAGTCTGTTTAATTCACAATGGGCCAAATCTCAGACATGTAAATGAGAAAATCCCTCCCAGAGGAGGTGTAGAAGAAAGGGCAGTGCTGCTCTTGAAGGATTTATGTAGACAAGCAATGTTCATATCTAACCTCTGATGTTAGAGACAGCATAAATTTTATGGGCGGCCTCTGAAGTTTATCTTTCTGACCTCCCACCCCTGTCTGTGGAGAGTTTCTGATATCCATCTTAAACACACAATCTCAGCAACCTCAGTTTTGAAGCTTGAGACACCACAGCCTAGAAGTCATGCTATGCTCACTGGTAATTTACGCCTTCTCAGTTCTCACTCAATCCTAACTAGCAAGGGTTTCTGCCTGTTGTATCTATGACACAAGGAAGAGACGAAAGTGGCTCCTGCCATTTGTGTTCCTCTGTGTATTCACAGTGGTCCAAATATATCTCCTCTGATCCGGTACCCTAATCAGAGTTACATCCATCTCTGGGTTTTGAAACAGCTGGATTAACCTCTAAACCACACAAACTTAACGGGTTCCAGACCAATGCAGTAGGCTTTGTGTTTTCTTGTGGAAATGGCGGTCTCAAATGTCAAATGTTAATTACTGACAAACATTAAGCATTTGTGAGATTTTCTTACGCAGCGGTTCTGTACATAATAGGATGCCGGGAGGTTTCTTTTTGGTGATTTATTTGATTCTTACTTCATTTGCTTGTGTCCTTTTTTCCATTAGAACCAGTTAAATGATTGATTATAATGACACACAAATGGCTTTGGCCTAGACAGTGAATTGGGTCTCCAGGCAAAAGTCTGTGTTAGTGTGACTAATGCAGTGATGAGTGTTATTCTGGAGGAGTTTGAGGGAGCGTCTTTGAGATAAGCATGGAAAAAACGAAGTGTGAAAATAATGAGTGTTTGGACAAACACAATCAAATGCTCATGTAGCTTTGGAAATTACTTCCTCCATTTTCTCGTACAGCTTCAGGACCTGAGCAGAGCTAGTGAAGTAGAACCTTGTAGAACTTTCTTGAAGCTAAATGGCCCTCATTTGTTTACATCATCACCTCTTCGTGATTGGTTGTAAATTATCGCTGTGGTCTGCTGTTCGCTCCTTTAATTGACTGAAACTATTTAGACATAAATGTATTGATGGCATTAGCATATTTTAATTATATGAATATCCACCTCTGTGTAGCCCAAGAGTAATTTCAGAGCGGGAGGAAGATAAACTAACTTGTCATTAACACACATCCTTTATACAAAACACACACACACACACACATGCAAAGTCCTCCTCAGAAGAAAGTAATTAATTTATCTTAACATCAAAGTTCTTCCACACAGTACTTTCTCTCGGTGCTGTCTTGGAAGAGATGTTAATATTGTATGCTAGATATTGATGGTTTTAAATTGTCTCACCCTGAGAGAATAAGATCAACAAACTTCTCTGAGACTGTTTGCTAACCATCAGATGCATATTATGCACATAAATGGCTGAAATTGCCCGTTTAAATCTGGTTGGCTGGTGCTATGCAACTTCCAGGAGTGGGAAGCGACCAGTTTGCTTAGAAACAAAGTCGTGTTTATGAGGTAATGGTTTGATACAGTGAGGATGCATTGAGGATGAACTAACCATTTCTGGCATTGACATTCCTGTAGTTCAAAAAATCATGGTTCTAGAAATGCCAAGGCCATGGGTTTGATTTAGGGATGTGCAAAACTGCATTATTTTCAAAATTTACGAGTTGGCAGTTTGCCTGAACAAATAAACAGACTGAAAAAAATCACATTTTTAAAAATGTTTAACTTGACAAGCCATGTTGAAAACATAACACTTGGGACAGGATGTTGGTTTTACCGTCTGTATAACAGTGTTTCCTAATTAAAGCAATGCTTGATTTTTTTTTTTTTTATATAATTTTAAAAAGAATAAGAAAAAATGTAAAACAATAACACACAAAAAAAATATAATAATAGTAAAATAATAAGTAAACTGATTTTTGGCCACAATTACTGCTAACAGAAAAAGTCTGGCTCCACTACACTATGTTGTACTTGTTTGATTGAGAAATAAGGCTTAAGAAAATTTGATTAAGGAGATCTTTACTAAGTTTTGGCTGTTGATAGAACAGAAGAGTATGCTTTAGAGATGTGTCTCGATTGACTCAGGTACAGAGGCTATTTTCTGTCCTCCATTCCTGGCACCTCACTCAGCATTGCTGCCATCCCCCTGATCTGTTGTCACAGGCTTGCGGTGTCCCACACAGCTCCGTCCTGGGTTTATCTAACCTGGTGTGAGTGGATGGATGATTCTGGAACAACAAGCCTGATAAGGCATCGACAGGCTGGTGTGGGATGCAAACCACCTGGAAAGAGCCTGCTAACCTCTTCCAGAGCCCCCCATAACAACTCCACCAGGGCTTTATCTGAGACTCCCAGAGACAGGGTGACCTCAACTCTTGACACACCTATCTCTCTGAGCACTCCCTTTCTGATAGCAAGCACAACACAGGGCCCTCTGTGGCCAGCGTCACACACCCCTGCCCCCCCTGCTTTCACCCCTCTGTGGCCTGCTGCCAAGGCCGGCAGCCTCTGCTTGGCAAAATGGATGAAATGGAAGAATGAGAGCACGCTGAAATGAGCCACGACATCAGCCCTCTCCGTTGTTGCCATCATTCCCGTCTAAACTCAACTCTGACAGCCCTCAATGGACCTTTCATGCGTTTCAAAGGTTCCTCGGTCAGTCCATGTCAAGAGTTCACATTCTGTGATGCCCTCTGCGGGTCAGAGTTCTCCAACATTTCAATCTTGCACCCCCAGGCACACTTCAAGTGTTGTACAGTTGGTAGACAACTTTTTGATTCTGTGTTGGTGACTCACATATTTAGCACTGTTGAGTCTATGTAATCCCATTTATTGGTCTCTTAAAAGCAAGAGACGTGTGGAATTTCAGGCAGATTGATAAAAAAAAGTGTGTTCCTTTTGCTTATATTTATCAAAAACAATAAACAATGAAAGACTTTTAAAGGAATTTTATATGGAGCACCAGGAGTGCCATTTAAAAACAAAATGAAGACATTCGTTTTTAATTTATTAATTAAAAAATTAAAGTGAAAAAAATTAATCACTTTTCAAAATGAAAAATAAATAGACAAAGCCGTGTATGTAATTATTGTTACAAAGGTTAGTTAAATATAACAAAATAGTGAATTAAATCAATGAATTAAGGCCAATTTCTTTTTTAATCCATTTGCTTTTATTTATCCATCTGTCAATCAAAGGTGATGTTTAGACTACTGTATATTTTAAGACATACACTCCTAAATAACAGCACAGTTATGTCAATTTGTCAGTTTATTATTTGTAACATTTAACTATTTTTTTAAAAAACATTGTCTATTTATTTAAATATTTAAATTTGACAAGTAATTTATTTTTTAATCAGTACACTGAAAATTGATTTCTTCATTTTATTTTTAAGTGGCACTCCTAATCCTCCATACTCTAAGGCATGGCGCAAAGAAATATCACAAAAACAAAACTGTTTAATAGATATAAAAAAATATAAAAAATCCCAAATATGAATATTAAATTCATTAATGTTAATAATCACAATAAACAATGCTTCCATCAAATATTATAATTCACTATTCTAAAGGTTGGAAATCAACTTAGGAAGTGTGAAAAAAACTGCTCAGATTCGGTATAGATCTACTCAAATCACATGAATGCATAAACATAAACAATCTGTTGATACTATTGAGAACTTCCTGTTTGAATATGAATTATAATCCTGCACTAGAGAGATAAACAGTGATCTGATAGCAGGACTTCTTTTAACAAGCTCTCAACTGGCCTCTATGTTTCGTCTCTTGTGGTTGATTTTTAACGTTGACCTTCCCTGGGTCGGTAAGTCTGAGAAGACTGAGGATTGTTTCTGTCAGCCTGGTTTTAATCCTGTCGTGGTTATCAGCCTTTGATCCTCATGCTCAGGGGTAGGGCTGTTTCGATGTGAATAGGGGTTTTTATGTGATCTCGGAGGACTAACGGGAACAGAGATCCTCCTAATGACAAACACTTGCTCTTTAAGAGAGCTTTGAGATCAACACAGGTTCTGTTACAGCTGCACATAGGGAGGTCAAACACACCAGCACACTCTTTCACTTTCTCTCACTTGTGAACAGGCACAAACATAGACTTTGGCCTCCCATGGGAGGGCGTGTGTCTGTTTCGCAGTGAGTGTGTGAGTCGTATTTCAGAAGCAGGAAGCACTTTCCTTAGCACCAAATTAATATATTATAATTATTTCTAAATAATCATGTGACACTGAAGACTGGAGTAATGATGCTAAAAATTGCCGTGACAGGATTAAATTATGTTCAAATAGAAAAGTTATTTTACATTCTAGTAATATTTTAAACTATTTGGTGTTTTAACTGTATTTTTCATCAAATAAATGCATCAAAAAAGTTTTAATGGAAGAATTATAAGCTTAATTTTTCATCTCAGCTTTTAAATCCTCCAAATATTGGCCCTATTTACTTCTATTGCCAGTGTCTCACCATAACTTCCACTTTAAAGGAAGGAAAGAAAGAAAAGGAGGGAAGAGATCTGAGATTATCTGAACTTGTATTGAACCTGGATTATCCCTTTAATATACCCTTGGATAAGTTTAAGGCAAGCAGATTCAGCTCCTCCTTTTCTTAAAAGATGCTTCACAGGAGCCCAGTTTGACAGGGTGTGCCGGGTGAGGAGGAGAAGGATACCAGTGGGTGGTCTCCTCACAAGACAAGATGACTATATTTTAAGAGCCAATGACTTCCCCCTTAGCCAGTGACTAAGATTAGTCAGATAATGAGGATTGTGACATTTCATGAAAGGTCTGAAATCGGACTTATCTTCATTTTAACAAAGCCACACTCACTAATGACTACTTGACTTGTTCACCTCACATTACACATTCTAGAAGTCGCCTCCAGCATCCAAAATTTGGAAGGGTGTGTGCCAACTTAATTCTCACACAACAGGGCTTTCCCTTTGAAATTAATGCCATAATCCCTCTTAGATCTTAATTAGAGAGCGTTTCACACATGCTGTTTGATGCTTCCATCCTCCCCAACCCAAATCCAAACAAGATGGTGCCATACCTTTTAAGTCAATCAGCTAACATAGAGGTCAGTCCCAAGGGCTGAAACCCTGCTTTGTTGGAGATTTCATGCATGATACACAGACAATGTATTTGTGTGTGTGCCCATAAAATGGCTCTTCTTTTGTCAAGTAGTAATCTCAGCAGCAGAGAGGTGGGAACTATGCTGGAACAGAGGATCACAACCTCTTTCGAGGGCATGAAATGGGCCATTTTTCAGTACTCAGGTGTAGGACTGTGAGTGATGGCTTGGTATGAAGGCCAATGGAATGTGTATATGGGAATATGCTTTTGTGGTCGTCTGTTCGTTTAAGACTTTTTAGCAAAAACGCACACACACTACTCTACTTAGACTGTAACGGTATTAGCATGATTGAGGGAACCAGCAATTTTATCAGACCAGCTGCTGTTGGGATCCGGATACCATCTAGAACCATTATCTGCTGTTATCCTGTAGTAAGAAGCCAAGATTTTATTATCTTGCTGTGTATGGCAACAGTGCAATATCCTGATATCTTAGCAACAGCATCCGGCAGAACTGTCTCAGTGCATTGTGTTATGTGATATATTTTATTTTGTACTTTGTAAACATTTTTATTTGCAAGGTTTTTTTTTTTGAGTGGGTCAAATGAGTATATCCTTCTCCACGGTTCACTTTTATTACTCTCACAGAAAAGTAATAACTCTGGCCTGAATGAAGTGATGAGGACTTGGATTGTCCGAAAGGAATATAAAAATAGCCAAGCCCTGAGGTTGTCAGGGTAACATGGCTTGCAGGCATGTATAGCACAACCTGGTAAATCAATCCAGAAGGTTCCTCAACTTAAAGAGAATAGGAGCCAGCGAACAATAATGATGACTAAAGCAGCTGGCGTGTCGAGGGGCTCTGGATGACCCCTCTGTGGCTCTAAGCAGTGAGGCAAAAAATATCAGCTATCACCTGCTGGCCTCACCCGTGACTCCAGCTGCTAGGGCTGTTTATCTGACCCCTTGAGCTTTGTGGGTTTTAAATATATAAATATTTACATTTACAGTATTTATTAATATATTTAAAATCATATATTCAACCATTTTATATATATATATATATATATATATATATATATATATATATATATCGGTGGCGTGGTGTTAGACTATATGTATATATATATATTGTGGCGAGGTGAGGAACGACACGACAACCGATGGACAGAGAAAATCCCCGAAGGGTGGATTTATTGATAACTTAGTGCTCTGAGTGAAGACGGTGCTCTCCGTAGTGCTCCAACTCCCTCGTGCTCTCTGGGTCTTGAGTGGTGGATCCCGTGCGGTGCTCTCCTGGTGGGGGCTGACGGTCACACGCTGCTCTCTGCGACAGAGGAGGAAAGAGTTAGGCTCTGTGTCGGGAGACATTGCTCACCATACTGCTTTCCTCCCCGGCTGAAGTAGCTGTCTCTTCATGAGCTGCAGGTGCGGCCGCTCAGCCCGTGACGAGCTGGTGCCGGTGATTCCCATGTGTTGCCAGGGCGACGCTGACGAGCGCTCGGGACACCCGTCACACTCCCCCCCCCTAAGCGTCGACCTGCGCCTGCGGAACAATGGGGAGATATGGGAAGGGTGGGGAGTGGAGCCTGACAGACCTGCGAAAGCTGCCCCTATCCTGGAGAGGCCGTCCGCGTTGGCGTTGGCTGTCCCCGGCCGGTGTTGTACGGTGAAGTGGAAGTCCTGGAGCGCAAGGAACCACCGGGTCACCCTGGGATTGGTGTCCTTTGCGCGGGCCATCCACTGTAGTGGCGCATGATCGGTCAGCAGGGTGAACCGGCGGCCGAGGAGGTAATAGCGAAGCTCCAGGACTGCCCACTTGACAGCCAACGCTTCCTTCTCCACGGCGGCATACCGTTGTTCGGTCGGGGTCAGCTTCCGGCTAATATAGATCACCGGGTGTTCCTCGCCGTCCTGGACCTGGGAGAGAACGGCTTCTAACCCGGTGTCTGAGGCGTCGGTTTGCACCAGGAAGGGGCAGGTGAAATCAGGGGCTCGCAGGACTGGCTCCATGGTGAGGGCTGACTTCACCTGCTGGAAGGCCTCTTCCGCTTCCGGACTCCAGGCTACCTTCTCGGGTTGCCCCTTCCTGGTCAGATCTGTCAGGGAAGAGGCTAAGGAGGAGAAGTTAGGGATAAAACACCGGTAGTATCCCGCCAACCCTAAAAAGGCTCGCACCTGGGTCTTGGTAGTGGGCCGCGGTGCCGAGAGGATAGCTGTCACCTTCTTTTCCTGGGGCCGGATGAGGCCGCGACCCACGCAGAAGCCCAGGTACTTGGCTTCGGAGAGAGCCAGGTGACATTTCCCGGGGGTTGGCGGTGAGCCCCGCCCGGCGGAGTTCCAGCAGCACCCTCCGGAGCCGCTCTAAATGCTCCCCCCAGGTCTCGGAATGGATGACCACATCGTCGATGTAGGCCGCGGCGTAGGCCATATGGGGCCTCAGCAGGACATCCATGAGCCTCTGGAAGGTGGCGGGTGCCCCGTGCAGGCCGAAGGGAAGGACCCGGTATTGCCAGTGGCCGCTGGGGGTTGAGAAGGCTGTCTTGGGCTTGGCATCCTTAGACAGAGGGACTTGCCAATAACCTTTGGTGAGGTCGAGAGTCGATATGAACCGGGCCCTTCCCAGTCTATCGAGGAGCTCATCGACTCGGGGCATGGGGTAGCCATCAAATTCCGAGACCTCATTTAGGCGGCGGAAGTCGTTGCAGAACCGGAGGGTGCCGTCGGGCTTCGGGACCATTACGATGGGACTGGACCAGGGACTCCGCGAGGGCTCAATTACCCCCAACTTCAACATCTCCTGTACCTCTGTCTCGATGGCGTGTCGCCGAGCCTCCGGGACATGATAGGGTCGCTGCCGGACGATAACTCCTGGTGGTGTTCGGACGTCGGGCTGGATGACGGTCGTCCGCCCTGGCAGGGGGGAGAACACATCCGAGAACTGACCGACCAGGTGCTGCAGTTCCGTCTTCTGGGCCGCGGAGAGATTGGGATCCATGCCTACAACCACGGGAGAGGTGGTGGCGAGGGCCGAGAGCTGGGGTCCGGTCCCCACCCAGCGCTTCAACAGATTTATATGATAGAGCTGCTCCTCTTTTCGGCGACCTGGTTGGCGCACTTCATAGGTGACGGGTCCTACCCGTTCGGTGACCGTGTATGGGCCCTGCCAGCGTGCCAGGAATTTACAGGCGGATGTGGGGACCAGAACCATGACGTAGTCTCCCGGCTGGAACTCCCGTGGTTGGGCGGCCCGATTGAAGAGGCGCTGCTGGTCTTGCTGGGCCTTGGACATGTGCTCCCGGACCAATGGCATGACCCTGTCGATCCGCTCTCTCATGGCCTTGATGTGTTCGAGGGTGGTCCGACCTACCGCCGGCTGTTGCTCCCAAGCTTCCCGGGCGACATCTAGAAGCCCTCGGGGTTGGCGGCCGAAGAGGAGCTCGAAGGGCGTGAAGCCGGTGGAAGCCTGGGGCACCTCCCGGATCCCGAACAGCACATACGGGATCATTTGGTCCCAGTCGCGTTGGTCCTCGGCCACGAGTCGTTGCAGCATTTGTTTCAGGGTCTTGTTAAACCGTTCCACGAGTCCATCCGTTTGTGGATGGTATACGCTGGTCCGGATCTGCCGGACTTTGAGGAGCTTGCAGAGGTCAGCCATGATCCGGGACATGAAAGGAGTGCCCTGGTCGGTCAAGATCTCCGCTGGTAGGCCAACCCGACTACTTAGTAGGAAGAGCTCCGGTGCGATGTTCTTTGCGGTGGCTTTGCGGAGGGGAATGGCCTCTGGGTAGCGGGTGGCATAATCCACGATAACCAGGATGTGTTCATGCCCCCGGGCGGACTTCGGCAGCGGCCCCACCAGGTCCATCCCGATGCGCTCGAAGGGCACCTCTATGATAGGCAGCGGGATCAGCGGGCTGGGGGGAGGAGTATGTGGCGATGTCCGTTGGCACGTCGGGCAAGCTTGGCAGTACCGCTTGACATCCCCCTCCAGTCCTGGCCAGTGGAAGCGATCCCGGATCCGTTGCGCGGTGTTTTGAGCGCCGAGGTGGCCAGCCATTGGGTGGGCATGGGCGAATTCCAACACCGTTTGGACTTTGCTTCGCGGTACCACCAGCAACGTCTTTTCCTCCCCCCTTCGCTGCGCGACACAGTAAAGCAGGCCGTTTTGGACAACGAAATGGGGAGTGGGGTGGGGAGCCGGTTGTAAATCCTCTCCTTCCGCCACCCGCACTTGAGACCAGCAATGCTTGAGGCGTTCGTCCCCCGCGCTGCTCGTTGGCGAGTGTTCCCCCTCCCGCTATCTGCTGGAAGACATCAAAGAACAGGTTAGAGTTTTGGGAGGGGGACTCACCTCCTCGCGGGCTGTCCGATGTCAGCAGCGCGGGGCGTCGTCGAGGGCGCCTTGCTGATCTCCGGCGTCGGCGGTCCCCGGCCCGGCTAGCAGGCTGTGTGCTGGAGGTGAGGAGCTGATCGAACCCCGGCCAATCCCGGCCGAGGAGAACGGGTACCGGTAGGTCCTTTAAGATTCCCACTTCGACGGGCCAGGAACCAGGTGTCGCGGTGATGGTCACTCGCCGTGCCGGTACCTGCCTGGTATCCCCGTGCACGCACGTTATCGCCAGCCGGGCTCTGGAACCGGTTCTGGGCGGAAGTACAGTGGGTTGTATCAGGCTTACCCCGCTGCCCGAGTCGAGGAG